>NW_021604666.1:703941-708179 GCF_004785775.1 Grammomys surdaster | reverse complement strand
CCTCCCTCCCTCCCTCACTTTTTTCCTTCCATCCTCTTTAGTTTTATATAAAGGATGCATTAATTATATGCAAATGGTTCTATAAAGACATTTTCACACACATGTAGAGTATATTTTTGATCATACACACCCTCCATTTCTGCCACTTTTCCCACTTTCACCCCTGAGGATTCTTGTGCTTTCTATAATTCACATTGAACTTTCACAGCTAGTTTTTGTTAGTTTTCCTGACTCAATGAGTATAATTAGAATTACTACTGGAAATGTGTAATAGGTTATTTACAGAAGCCTGGACTACTTATCTATGACCATAACTCTGAAGAAAATGTCTCTTCCTCCAACAGCAACCATTAACTGCCTCCAGATCCTAAGGGAGGGGTGGGAATCTATGAATCCTTCCTTTCCCATGATGGAACATCAACAGGCCAGTCTTATGTAGGTGATCACATCTGGGGAGCAGGGTCACAATGCCCTAGGTATGTCATGCTATGGTACATCACAATCTCCTAGATGAAACAACAAGTTTCTCCTAATCCTCGTGCTTTGTCTAAATGTAAAAATCTGCTTTTACTCTCTCCTGCATCTGATTTCAGTCCTGCTGCTTTTTGCTGGTCCCTGGAAAGCCACAGGGTCAAGAGTGTTGCATTTCATCTGTTTTGACTATGACACCTGCTAGCTTTTTGTGCCTACGGCAGAGGTAAAACCTGTGTCCGCTTCTGTAATGCAGTTCCTGCAGGGCTTTGCTGAAAGTCACTTTCTCAGTCTAGGACACAGCTTTAATGGATGTCCTTTGCTGGCCATCTCATCGACCACCCTGTCCTTCAATAAACACCCCCAGTGGTTTTCCCTTCTCGTCATATCTGCAGTGGAGGCAGGGCAGGGTTTCTGGCATATCCTGCTCACTATCATTGATTTGACTCAGGATTTCAATCTTTCTCAATGATCTCTTTATTTTATTTCATGTGTATGGGTGTTTTACTTGCATGTGAGTAAGTGCATCATGTGTGTCCAGTCCTCACAGAGGCCAGGAGAAGATAGCAGATCTATGGGAACTAGAGTTACAGATGGTTGGAGCTATATGGGTGCTAGGTACTACACTTGGGTCCTCTGAAAGAGCACCACTAAGCCATCTCTCCACTCTCAGGATCTTTTGTTTTTAATGGTCACATTGCACCTTCTAATTTTCTCTTTTATTCTGATAAGACTCTCTTTCTACTTCTATTATTACATTTAAAATCCCTGTCACCTAGCCTGTCAATCCGTCTCTAGCAATGGCTACTGGATTTTTATAATACCTTAACTAATGAAATGGAAATGTCTGTTGTGTTTTTGTCTTTACCCTTTATTACCAGAGTAGAAGTACATCTGTATTAAGAGATAGGAGTTGGCCAGTGGTAGCACACACCTTTAATCCCAGCTTTTAGGAGGCAAACAAATGTAGATCTCTGAGTTTTAGGCCAACCTTATCTAGAAAGTGAGTTCCAGGATAGCAAGAGCTACACAGAGAAACCCTATCTCAAAGAAAAGATTTATTAGCCTGAGCCAGGCAGTGGTGGCATATGCCTTAAATTACAGTACTTGGAAGGCAGAGCCCAGTCTGGTCTACAGAGAAAGTTCTAGGACAGCCAGGAGTCTGTATCCAAAACCAAGCCAAACCAAACCAAACCAAACCAAATCAAACCAAACCTAAAGAAAAACACAGACAAACAAACAAACAAACAAAAGAACTACAGGAAGACAAAAAAAGCAACTTATCCATTAAAACAGTAATCAATACACTTTTGGTTTTTTGTTTGTTTATTTGTTTGGGTTTTCTGTACATACAATTCAAATGAATTTATTTAACTTTTATTTTGATACAGAAAACATTTAGTGTGAGCGTTCTTTTAAGACCTGTGCTCAATTGGACTGTAAAATCCTCACACCACTTTAGTTGAATAAATACAATATGATATCCCCCCCCAGAGAGGAACAGCTGAAAGTTGATACATTTTAAGACTATAAAAAGAACCATCACCTCAAATTTTTCAGATCAAATTGTTATTTTGTTTTATTTTTATGTGTGTCACTAAACTATAGTTAGAAACACATTTCCCCTTCCTGTTTCTCAGCAAACATAAACAACCCTAACTACATTCACACATTCTTTTAACCATTTGTTCTTAGTACCTGAGGCCATATGATTTCTCTTGTGTTACCAAGAATAGGAATGGAAGATAGATATTTTTTCTACTACATCTTTACTTTCCGATTTGCTTTTCCTCCTCATCCATATTGACGTGATTTTATTTTTAATGTAGTGGACATAAAACAAGGTTTTTGAGAGTATTTTGCAGGTGCTGTGAATATTAGTCCTCTTTCTCTTGGGTGGGATATTCTGCAAATATCAGTGAAACCTAGCTCACTTAGAGAGCAGTTTTTGTTGGCTTTTAGATTGGAAGACGGGTGATATGCTGAAATCACCCACTGTTACTGTGCAGCAATGGTGAGTCCTCATGCCTCTTCACATTTGTTTTATGATGCTGGGAAGACACTCAGCACACTCACATTTACAACTGTTCTCTCTACTTGACTACTTGTTCCCTTACTTCTCCTTTTGCCAGTGATGTATGTATGATATGTGGTTTTTGAAACAACAGAATTGGACCTTGATATTTACGGTTTTCTTTTCACACAATGTGTTTTGATCATTTTTTTCTGCTCACCCAGATCCTCCTAAATCCTCCCCAGCTCCCTCTACACTCAATTTCACCCAATCTCATGTTCTTTCTGGACCCAATTTTTCAATTGAGTAAGTTACTCTGTGTTTCTTAAGAGGCAAATAAAGGACATATGCCTTTAAAGTCATCAGTGAGAATTTATTCCTCCCTGTAGTTGGCTACTCTTCTGCTTTGTTTGCTTATTATTATGTCTTTTCTCCCTCCCTACATCTTAGAATTGGGAAGGATGGATATTTCCTAGCTCTTCTCTTGTTATTCTCATGAAATTGGTTCTTTACTGTCTAATGTTTGGGGTAGTCTTCTTCCTTGGTATACACCATTCATTCATATGTGTTTTGCAGGACTGGTTTGGATGTCCTGAGTTGATTTCACCATGGAATAGCCTTATTTCTTCATAAATTTTTAAAGATACCTTTTATAGACATAGAAACATTGGCTTGAAGTTATTTACTTTCAGTGCTTGAAATATATCATTCGATTCATTCTGCTGACAGCTAATGAGTGATCTGCTATTATTCTAATATTCCTGTCCTTTTATATAACTTGGCATTTTCCTTTATACTTTTTCGTATTGCCATGTTTGCTTTGTAATTTTGATACCTTGACTATGATATTACATGGAGAGACTATTTTCTGATCATATCTATTTGAGATTCTACATGCCCCCTTGTAATTTAGAAGTCTGTTTCTGTCTCAAAGGTAGAGTAATTTCTTGCTGCCCTTCCGTTGAAACCATTTGTGACTTTAGTCATTGTCTAGGTTCCTTCTCCTCTGATATAGCTTAGTGGTAGCCTCTTGGACAGATGTAAGAGCAGTTTGAAATTGTGGTAATGCTCATTGTCTTCCTATAACTGTTTTTATCTCACTGTGTCATCCAGTATGAAGTCCTTGCTTCTGCTTTTTGTATTCTAGTCATGATATCTCACTTGTTGGTTTAATTTTAAATTTATTGATTGAGATTTATTTCCAGCATGTCTGTTAATGTATATTTTTCTAGTGCATAACTTCCTGAGCCTATTGTTGTTTTGTTATTATTGTAAGCATGTCTTCTGAAGAATAACTTCCTATAAATACAGTGAAAAAAAAGATCTATACAGATCTTGTTAAAGGTTGCCAGTTTTTTTTTCTTCACGGCAGCATTGCTGTCTCAAGATTCCAAATGTAATTATTTGGGCCAAGTACTTTAGGCAATTTAAAATAACATTCACAGGTAGCAATGATTAGAGTCTCTTGAAGGGAGTAAAGGAGGGACATTGTTATATCACTAGGAGGGAGGGAAGGAGAGAGAGGGGGCAGAGAGACAGACAGAGACACAGACACAGGGACAGATAGACAGAGACAGATACATACAGAGACAGAGGCAGACAGAAATGAACACAGAGACAGACAGGCATACACACAGAGACAGAAAGATGACAAGACACACACAGGGAAAGAGACAGACAGATAGACAGACACACACACACAGAAAGAGAGAGAGAGAGAGAGAGAGAGAGAGAGAGAGAGAGAGAGAGAGAG
>NW_021604666.1:692044-703931 GCF_004785775.1 Grammomys surdaster | reverse complement strand
GAGAGAGAGAGAGAGAGAGAGAGAGAGAGAGAGAGAGAGAGAGAGAGCAATCAGCCAGATTCTATCCAGATTCTGTCTTCAGAAGTGCAATGCAAAGGTAATGTAAAGTTTAACTTCCTTTCCTTCTCCTTGTGTTTTGAAAGAAGGTGATGCGGAGGAGAGGATTTCAGTTAAGACCCAACCATTGTCATCCAAAGTTGGAGCCCAAAATAGGCTTTTTTAATGTAACCATAGAACCTAATAAATCCATGTTTATTACAGCAGGAAGAGTTCTCACAGTTGTGAACTAGGCAAAACCACTAGTCAGCAGCTAGTTCATTTTAGCTGTGACTGCTCTGTTGCTTTCCTGTTTTCTTATTTAGAAATCTCTCCTGTGTGCTCGGTTTGCTTCTCTATGAAGTCTTAGTGGCTTTGTCTCACCTCAGCCTCTTCTCAGTTACACACACCACCCACTCTGTACCAATACATCATTCTTAGTATTCTGTCTGAGAAATTTGGAGACGATAAAATCTCTTATATCCTGAGACTTGTACTACATTTTAAATCTCAGCTGGATAATGTTTTCTAGTGACAGGAAATGATCATAATACTTCACATATTCCAGTGTACTATCATATCACACCAAGGATATTCCTTCTGGAGAATTTAATGCCTCTGTATATCTGTACACTTACATCTGTGTCTACAGAGCAATCTCTGTTCCATAGGAGCAAGCAAACAGCACATCAAACAGGATTTCATACTCCTATTTGAGCTTTATAGTGTGATTCTGGGTTTATTACCTATTGAAAATATTTTGAATTGTATGAATCATAATAAGGCATTAAGAAGAATTTTAATCTCATGGTTTGGTTTCGTCGAGCATTAGAGAGCCCAAAGCTGGGCATCCCACAAAGCATTGCTTTATTTCTAAACAGTGGCCTGACTTAGGTAAATATGATTTTAAAGTGAGAAATGCATCAGGGTAACTTGGTAAGAAAGAAGGTTTAGGGAATATTTATCAAGTCTCAGGAAAATAAAAAGACTTCCAGTAGACCTAAGTGTTCTCTTGGTAAGTTAAAGTCACTGAACATTGTGAAAAATCACCTTCCAAACAGTATTGAGAATGTTCCACAGACAACTTTAATTTTAAAATCTTACGGTGCAGTGGCTAGTGATGGTCACTTACAGTCACTTTCCTCAACCTTCCTAATGCAGTGACCCTTTAATCCAGTTCCTCGTGTCATGATGATCCCCAACAATAAGATTATTTTTATGCTACTTCATAACTGTAATTTTGCTACTTTTATGGATCATAACCTAAATATTTGTGTTTTCTGATGGCCTTTTGGGGTCATGACCTACAAATTGATAACCACTGATTTATAGTGATGTTCTTAACTGTCACAAATTTGCAAATACCTTGGTGCATGCAGTCTTTCTTTTAAATTTTATCCTCAGCCTATTTTGGGTGTGTTTTTCTGTGTGCCTAACAGATGGCAGGTATCAAAATCAGCAAAAGAAATAGACACATCACATACAATCTCCATGTCTGTCTTCCTTTAGTCCCACTACAATTCTGGCTCAGTTCTCTATTCTCATTTTATTTTTTGGTATTATTTTCATAATGTGATATTTCAAATGTTCGCCAAGTTGTAATCTGGTAGCTATAGAAGTGCCCATTACCCTGCTTTTATGTCACAATTTGAGTAATCTGCTGCTGTGTGGATAACAGGATTTCTTGAATGGAACAGCCATACTTTGGAATGTTCCACTGCTTCATCTGGAGTCTGCAAAAATGACTTCTTTGTTGTGATTTCATTGCGGCAAAAATTTCTTTTGATTATAAAGATACTTTAGGGATATTGAATTCTATAAACTGATATTGTGTAATTTAGAACAATATGAAAAGAAATGGAAAAAGGTTCTCAGATAGAGACTTTCCTCATACATTTTTAATTACTTTAATCGACACTTTTTTTTTTTACTGTGTATGGGGTAGATTTAAATGTAGAAATATATTAATTTATAGAGTAGATCGTTTTGTGGCTTTTGCAAAGCTCTGAGTCATGCAACTTTTCAGATTTCCAGTTAAATATAGCAAAATGAATTCAATATCTTTTTCTTCTATATTCTGGAGCCCCATTTAAATAATAGTAAATGAATATAAGAGTAAACTCTCAAGGTAAAATGGATATTTTATGTGGAGGATACATGGAGTGATTCAATTTAATCTAGTCACATTTCATTAAACATATATTCTATGTGTTTGTTACATTTCACATTCCATGGCCCATGGGAAAATATTTCACTAAGATGTGACCAATGACCTGAGAATGAATCATATAAGCATGTTTAGGACAGCATCCTGGATCATCCCAGAAAAATCCCACTCCCTCCTCTTCTGCTCTGAAGGGGAACTTGGAAGCCATCAATGTATTCCAGATGGCAAATCTTCAAGATGGGCAGAGTCTGAAGCCTGAGGCTAGAAGAGTAGCCTCAACAGAATAGTACAACCTGTTACAGACTTTTATAAATAAGAATAACAGAAAAAATACATGAAATGGGGTAAAGGAAGATGGTTATTTTGACAGAACTTTGATATGTGGGGTTTTTTGGTTGCTCCAGCTTAGCCTGTTCTTTCTTAACACAGGATCCATGAAAGCATTAGAAATTACAGGCACTAACTAGCAAACAAAATGCTTCCAATGGCACATACACAGAAAATAATCTATTTACCTGAAGAATACAAGATATGTGTGTTAAGTATTGTTCTGTGGTCCTAAATATCTAGTGGAGATTCAAAGTGTTGGCAAGAGTGTTCTTTTCCCTAGCCAATGTCTGTGTTGGAGATTAATGGTAGAATTCCTAACTTATGTGCAGAATGCAGAAGTTCATAGGTTGTATGTCTAGTATCATAAAAATGAAAATAGTTGCTCTAGTCAGCATTTATCTGTCAACACACACACACACACACACACACACACACACACACACACTTCGACACATAAAGATAAGGATTGGGCATACTTGTCTGGACAAAGACAAACTGAAGAGTAAGGACCAGGGTAGACTCTGGGAAAATGATCTGGTCATTGAATGATCAGTTGATGGTGATGTTTACCCTTCTGATGAGACCCACCTGTAATCAAAGAGCTTTTATTTTGTGTTGGAGGTCTATAATTCCTAGTGACAGTGGTGTGAGAAAGTTGACCTTGTTCCAACATGAAAAACTGAGACAAAAATAAATAGAAGTCAGTAGTTGGAATAAGATGAGACAATAGTGAACAAGCATAAATTTTGAAAAAGTCTACTCATATATGTAATTCAATAGTCTTGAAATTAAAAAAAAACAGTATGATATTCAAAAGAAAAAATAGAAATAAAAAGGTCATGAACAATGAAACCGTTTGTGTGTGTGTGTGTGGGGGGGGGTTCCTCATTGTTGTTTACTGATTTTCAAATAAGTAAAACCTTGAAAGAACTGAGGCTTAAATAAATAAATAAATAAATAAAGGAATGGAATGGAATTAACACAGAAAATAAGAATAAATAAATAAAATATATAAAGTAAAGCATTTCTGAAAATGATTTCAAAGAAGAAATCCTATATACTTCTATGCATGAATTTGAATTGTGGCTGGAACAATGGAGAAAATTTCATTATACTGAAAAAATGTGAAAATTTGGCATTGGGGTGACAGGGGAACTCCAAAATTTATACACACACCCTTAGAAGCTACAAAATTATGATTTGACATGAAATTTTAAAATGTGTCTTCAGAAATATGCTATAGACAATAAGGAAAAGATATTTGTGTCATAGAGACCAATAGCATTCACTGATCCACGTGTGTAGCGGTATTATTCTGGATCTCTGTTCTACCCTTATATGCATCTATGTATATGAAAGCATTTTTTAAGTTCAATTGGATTTGAAGACAAATGCACCAGAGACTAAAGATAGTTTAAAATCTTAAAATGAGGAAAGGAATTCTGTGTCCTTTCTGGAGGCTCTCAGGGAAATCACATGCATTTTTATCTGCCTCTGGACGTTTCTGAGTTCCTTTGCTTGTGGCCCTGCAACCTCTGCTATTCCCAATCCCATTTGACCACAACCCTCTGTCTCTGCTTTTCAACTGGCATTCCTCTCTGCCAACTTGGATTTTCTAAAGTCATCAGCGTAATGGGACCCTTACATTAACTATATATGTATATATAACTATATATATGTATAACTATATCCAATGTCCATTTGGGCATGTAAACTTGCATGTATATAGATACTAAGAAACAGAGTGTGATGATTAAGGAAGCTTTCATCACCCTAGTCGTATGGGCCAGATCACAGATCAGGAAGTCTGTGTTATTAATAAGTCCTTGGTAATCTGGATAACACCAAAATCTGGAGGCAAACAAGAAAGGGAAATGTCTCTGATCCAAATGTGGAAGTTACATGTTGAAGCAAACCACAGCTCTAATCTCGAAGAGGACAAATTATAACTTACTCTAGAGCCAGATGTGATGGAGCACAGCCTGGAAATAAGGATTTGGGTTGTCCTGAGTACCTCATTCCCTATTGGGGGGCCTTTTGGTCACATTTACATTTCTTGCCTGCTTTAACAGGATGAGACAGAGAACCTCGGTGCTGAACAGACATTACAGTGGCATATAGACTTGGGATGTAAAGGTGTTCTCATGTGAAAGCAGTTGCATGACATTTTAGTTGCTGAACAAAGAAGGGGCATCTCTGTTGTGGATTTCAGATTCTACTTGGTGGCATGCTTAACTTTTGTATTGGTGGGAGATAGTGGTTTCCTACAAACATATTGTATAGTGTTGTTTTATAGTCACAGGGATGGGTTAGACATAGGGATGGGACTCACCTCGGGAATGGGTTGGAAATAGGGATGGGATTCAGCTCTGGTCTGCAACATCCTAACTCTCCATAAAGTTCAGTCATTTGGCCTTGTAGAATCTTTAACAAGGAACCACTGATTTCTCTCACCCTCCCCATCTCCCAAGCTCCTATGAAGTTTACTGCACACCTTTACATCCCAAGTCTATGTGCCACTGCAATGTCTGTTCAGCACCGAGGTTCTCTGTCTCATCCTGTTAAAGCAGGCAAGAAATGTAAATGTGACCAAAAGGCCCCCAATAGGGAATGAGTGCTAAACAAAATCTATATATTAGAACAGTACTCAGAAATAAAATTTAACTGCAGCATTCTGTGTTATCGTTATAGATAGGGCAGCATTTATGTGTATATTCACATGAACAATATTTAAGCAAACATTTAAAGATCTATGACACTTCTGTATATTATTTATGAACACATTGATACTTAACTAAAAGTATAAGACGTGGCATGAAGTAGTATGATTCAGTTTGAAAATGATGCTTCTAAAGAACAAAAATGGAGGTAGGCTTACAGTGGACATGGGATTTTTATATGAACTTGTGGGTTTGTGTTTACTTAAGGGCATCCAGATGAACTATTTAGTCTTTACTAGAAGGGTAAAGGATTGTTTAATCTCCCATTTAATTAAAAAAAATTAGTAGATTTAAAGCAGCCCTGACTCCAGGTTTAATGACCTAAGGTACCTCAATAATGACTTATTTTGTAATACATTCTGTTAGACTGTAACCATAAACATAACCTTCCATTTCTAGAAGAGGCTAAAAACTAGGGGAGTTTTTAAGTTGCAGAAATTCCCTTTACAGCTGAGTACTTGCAAGGTAATTTACAGATGACAGCATGATCTATAAATGTCAAGCAGGCATAATTATCACAGCATCTCCAGTTTGAAAGACAAATCCGCAGCTTATGCCTGTTTCATTAAAAAGGCACGCTGCCTTCTATGAAGGGATCGATTCCCGTTTTGGTGCAGGCAGGAGTGTTTCATTGTGTGCTGTTGTTTATAGGGTGATTCCACTCACAGGAAAGGTCAGCACAAATCTAGGGGTGGGGAGAGCGTGGATCATGCTGTATTGTCCTTTTTCTTCTGCAAAGAGTGAACCACAGTAGACAAAAGACTAACTGGATGCAAACATCAGGGTCCAGATATATATGATCTTCTACATGGGGCACACAGAGTTCCTTAATTACAAAGAATTTCACAGGTCGAAGTAGAAAAGGAACAGATATAATATTTTTAATTATTATTATCATAATTAATTTAAACTCAGAATATGAACTTGTAAAAGCTACATCTAAATCAGACCAATACACATTCAAAGAGATATAATCATTTTATTAAAATATAAAGAAAGCAAAAGATTAGCAGCCCTTTACAAAATGCTCTAGGCTTGCACCCCTGCCATGCCCAAGTCCCTTGACTTGGTGAGGCCAGATGGCCATAAGCTGTGGATCTCTACCTGTCTCCACTCCTCTGCACTTGGATTACAAGCATTCACCACCATCCCTGAATTCAAGTAATGGATCAAACTTGGGCCCTCATGGTTGTTCTGCTAGGGTTTTACTGACTGAACCACTTCCCTGGGACCCAAACCTTTCTTTATGAAGGGAGAGTGAAAGGCATCTTGGAAAAGGAAAACCATTTTCTAAAACCACAGATGACTTGAAAGAGTTGAATAGATTTCTGAATCTCTTGGTTTGGACTGTCAGGGCAAATGCCATGCATCTGGTTGATAAAATAAATTGATTTTCTCAAAATCTGGAACCTGGGCATTCAAGACAGGGTTATTTCTCTCCTCCATCTAGAGCTTGGATGTACACAGATTTTGCCTTTGTCTTCCTAAGTGTGCTTTCTCTGTCTCTCTGTCTGTCTCTCTGTCTGTCTTTCTCTCTCTCTCTCTCTCTCTCTCTCTCTCTCTCTCTCTCTCTCTCTCTCTCATGACATATGCTGTCTTCTTTATTCCTTTAATGTTCTAATGTTCATGTTCTAAATTTCTAAGTGATCTAAATGGAGTTTAAACAATCATTCACTGGATATAATCTTCATCTGATATCATCTAAGAATGTGACATTAACCATCAGTGGCTTCACAAAGCACATGGATATGGAAATATCACTATAAGGTGCTCACTAGTATGAGCAACCATGAGCATGTTTTCTTTTGCACACTGCTTTGTCTAACTGGTAGATCCCATATTTACATATCTTCCCAAGTTATAAACCTCAAAACATTTTGCCTATGGATGGAGGGTTCACTCTGAAAACATTTGTGCAGCCCAGTATTATGCCAGACTAAGTGGGCTTAACTTTGGGATCTAGTAGTCACACATTAACATGTGTACATTTGTAAGACAATTATCCTTTTCCTCTTGAAGTTTTGAGTACTTTTGACCTGAATTATGGTGAGGGCTAATAACAAGGAGTTGGGAAAAATAAAGGAATAGCAGTAAATATGTGGAATATCATCTTTCTGAGTCTGATTTTCTTCCACTCAAAATTGTTTCATCTCAATTAAATTATCGTTCTAAAACTCATAACATGAACTGTTTTCAGACCTACTTTTTTGAAAAGATTTATTTTATTTCAAATTCCGTGTCTGTGTGAGAGTATACGCATGTGAGCACAGTTGTCTAATGTGGCCAGAAGAGGGCATCAGATCTCATGGAGCTGGAGTTACAGACACTTGTAAGATGTTTGACACAGATGCTGGGACTTCTGAGCCACCTCTTGTCTCTCAGGTCCACTTTTGAAGAACTCTTCTACATCCTGTCTCCCCACTCTCCTACTTGCACTTTAATACATCAGCAAAGCAGAATAGATTTTAACTTCTGCCTGTGATACCTGTAAAGCTTTAGCAACAAGGCTTGTGGGATTAGAGAATGATTGATTTATAGCACTTGCCAATTTTTATGATGTAAATATTCCCATTATGGTCATTTTTAAAAGTTATTTACACAAAGTCAAGTGGTTTGAAATTTAGCACTTGGGGCCAGCTTACCACAGGTTCACATCCCAACATAGTAGTAGTATCTCCAGATTTCAAGTGGACAATTCCCCTGGATAAAGCAGTTTTTGACTAGATCTGAGGAGCTCCTATCTGCCTTTTGAAATCCCAGCACTGATAGCCTTCTCAGCTGGCATCACCCCATCTCTTCTGCTTCTCAGTAGCATAATTGTCAAGGTGTTGACTTCATCATATGTGTCTGCTCTGATATATCTGCTTTCCAATCAGACTCTTGAACTACTTGATTCTACTCAAACTTTGCATGTGAAAAAATTGATGCTAAGAGCCAAATAGTATGTAGAAACATAATCAATATTCCATTTAAAGAAGTATGTCAACAGTTCTAAGAATAGGCACTTTAGTCTCCAGCTTCTGTTTGCCTTCATTTGAAGTGAACAAATTATATAGGCTCTGTGAGTCCACGTTCTTCCCTCTGCAAACTGGATATAATAAAATATAACTCAGAACATAGCTGTGAGATGGCAGAGCCCAGCCCAAGTCACTAAGTTTTAATAGTTTATATCATGAAGGAGATACTCTGGACAAGGACAGAATGTATCTTCTATAGGCATCTCTCTGGGGTGAGGCAGTTTTGTTGCTACATGTGAATCCTAGTAATTATTATTATTATTGAGATAAGGTCTTAATTAGAACTCCTAGTCTCAACATATCTCCTGCCTCAGCCTCCTGAATAGATGGAGCAATAGATATGTTCCACTGTTTGCAGTAAGTTTATAGTCTTAATATTTAATACATATTATGGTTCTACCCTGATGTCTGTACCTTAGAAAAATTCCCATTAAACGTCAAATTAGAGCAAGTGAGATGTCTCACGATGTTAAAACACTGCTGCCAACTGCCACAAAATTGAAAAGAGGGACTCAGCTCCACAAAGCTGTCCTCTTACCTCCACATGTATGCCTTAGTACACACACACACACACACACACACACACACACCCCAAACACTGAGCGGGGGCTAAAACTAATTACCGACCTTTTTTCTTATAGTAAGAATTTCATAATGCTGGTTGCATCTATTTAGTCTGTTTCAATATTCTTTTCTGCTATCATTCTTTCAGCCTTTGTGTGCATGATTCCTTCCCACTGACTGTCCAGCCTTGTGTGATGCCAAAAGACTGTGAGACTTCTGAATGGTCCCCATGGAGCCCCTGCTCCAAGACCTGCCGTTCTGGGACTTTATCACCAGGAGTTAGAAGCAGGAGCCGAAACGTGAAGCATATTGCTATTGGAGGTGGCCAGGAATGCCCAGAACTTCTTGAGAAAGAGACCTGCATTGCTGAAGGGGAACTTCTGCGACCATGTCCCAGGTATTTCACTCTTGAGTATTTTAGTGACTATAACCTCCTTTGAAGTAGCGATAGAAAGCTTAAGATCAGTAAACCTGACGAGGACGTATTTCTACCAAATCTTTGACAGTGTAGGACTCCCTTACTTAATGATGCAGTACAGTGACTTGAGAACATGTCAACTGCTTGCTGGTCCAGGCGAGAGGAAAGAGGTCCTGGTCCTGGTCCTGCAGGGTCTCTCTGGGGCTGAGCAGGATGGTGAGTGTCGAAGACCCAAAAGAAACACACCAGGATGGGAGACTTGTTGAAGCAGAAACTCAACTTTATTGCTTTAGCCTCTTGCTTATATAAGCTTGGAGCATAGGGAGGGGGATTTTGGGTGGGGTGAGATGATGTAGGAGGAGGAGAAGAGTAATACAGGGTATGGGGTGACTGACATGACCAATGGCAAATCTTTACATTAGCAAGGGTGGGGCAGAGGTAGGGCTGAACAGGTCTTGCTGAGTTGCCCCAATACAGAAGTGATTGAGATAAGTCTCAAAACTCAACCCAAGCTTAGGCTCTCCCACAAGGCTACAGAAACTCAAGCCAGGCTTGGGTTTGTTCACAAGGCCCAAACCAGGGTCAAAATGGGGCCCAACAAGAACAAGGACTTCAGGGTAGGAGCTCACCATTCAAGTTCTGTTTCCATAGCACGGATGCTACAGAATTCCCAAAGTGCCTCATTGTTTCTCATCTTCTGGGGCTATTTGCTTTCTTTAGTACTTCACAGAGTAAATGATGAAATTTGTTACATTTACCTGGTGTAAAAAACATTTGTAATTAGATTTGTCACTAGTCTAGAGTCCTTCAGAACATGCTCACTATGCAAATAAGGCCATCAGCAGGGATATTAAATAGTCTCCTGGTGTTGTATTGCTGTTGGTGTTGCAGCACCCAAGTTCAGATCCTTTTATGCACCTGTATCTTTGCCAGTCTGTGCCACAACTTCTTTTCCAGAATCCCTGGAGAGACAAAGGATATTGGAAGCTGGCTCACTATCCATTATAAGCCAGAGTCTAACATCTTTATATTCATTTGGGGTTGGGGGAGGATGTCTGTATTGCATTTGGTAAAGGCCTCCAGGGTATTTCTTTTAGGTTGTGGGGTTGTTGTGAACTTCAAGCTCATGATGACAGAAATCCCTGAGGATGGTTGTCTATTGGGAAGTCTATTAGAGATAGAGAGATGTTCTGAACTCCCTGTTAGATATATATCTATTTACAGGAGACATTTCCTAGAGCTTCTTGTAGCCTTGAAGACATGAGGATTTTATTCCCAGAAAAATATGAAACAAGGCAAAAAATGTTTTCCTTGTATACATCAATCATTTTGTGGCAAACCCAACTTATGCTCTTGGTTTCCTGAGCCTGGGTAGCTATAAAACCTGGAGGAGAGCATGGCATCCCTTATCATTGGTCTTACACATAATTGTGAGCTGTCTGAATGTTTCTTAATGCTGAATAAGGTATATATTGTAGAATTCAAAGATGTATCTCTGTTATTAGATTTCTAGTCCATTCTTCACTTACCTTCTTGGTCAGTGTTGACTGAACTCCCTCTGTATGTTATCTATCTATCTATCTATCTATCTATCTATCTATCTATCTATCAAATATTAATTTTACTAAAAGGACACCTGAATTATTTTAAAAGTTTATTATTTTTTTAAAAAATATGTGTATATGTGTGCCTGTGTCTGAATTTATGAACATAAGTATCATTGCCCATGAAAGCCAGAGAGGGCATTGGATCCTTTGGAGCTCTTATTACAGGTGGTTGTGAGCTGTCTGGGAACTTGACTCAGGTCCTCTGCAAGAACCATACACACTTAAGCACTGAGCCATCTCTACAGCTCCAGATTCCTTAGCTTCTTATTGCCCCCACACTTCAGTAGCGCAATGAGATGCAGCTCATGGTCCTTTATATATTAACCCCATAGAATCCATCACATGTTGTTCAATTTACAGCCACCTTTCATAACACTGGTTTAGAGGGAATGATTGACTTGTAGATGATATAACTAGAATCTCTTTCTTTTTCAGAGCTGCATATACTTGTAATCAGATTTTATGTCCATCATTTATTGGCTGTGACATCTCAAAAAACTGTGCATCTTCTCCAGGACACACCTCTTGATACTGGGGTTAATTTTATCATTTACATTATAGGACTGAAACAGAGACTGGGTGTGGAAAATCCCAGGCCCAGTGCTTAGGACATAAAGACAATACAGAAGTGAAGCCATTGTCTTGCTGTTTTTACATATAATTCTATACCTTTCATAAAAAGAATCTTCTCTTTCCTTATACAATATATCCTAGTAGTAGCATGATGAGTGAAATTATTTCTTCTGTGTATTTTGGAAATCTTTTCTCATGTATATCTAATTTGGATTTTGTAATTGTGTGCAGGTAAGAATAGAATATTCAGTTATCATCATATACTATTGTGGGCCAGTAATGTAGCAAAGGCATAACTGAATCAAATATGAAGGCTTCGTAGAAAAGGATAGTTTCTATCCAGCAAGACTCTATGAGAGTGAGAGGGGTCACTCACTGTTACCATGAAGACTTTCTCAAGTTAAGATATCTATCTCTATCTCTATCTCTATCTCTATCTCTATCTCTATCTCTAT
>NW_021604666.1:633684-692034 GCF_004785775.1 Grammomys surdaster | reverse complement strand
TGTGTGTGTGTGTCATACTGTTTACGACATTCCTTAACAGCAAACTAGGTAGGTTCAAACTGGGATAACTATGTACCCAAAGTAAGGTTCTTTAGGGATCATCATTCATTGATATTTAATGTCTAGAAATAGAGAACTGCAGATTAGTCTGAAGACATGCTGGCCCTCTAATTCTGTTGTTTCAACACAAGCCTGAGTTTGGCTTTTATTTAAAAATAAAACAAAACAAAACCTTTACAAATGATCAATTGGCTGGAAATGAGCTTCTTGGAGGAATTACTGAAGTACCAACCAGCATTGCCGGCTGAGAGTGATGTGTTAACTAATGTTTCTCCTTGGTTATGAGCAGGAAAACAAATGCACAACAGCAGAGAAATCAGCATCAGCCACTCTTCCTGTTTATCTGAGTTCTGGGCTGTGGCTTCTACCACAGGAAAGATACAGCACACAACATAAAGGCTGTGCATCTCCTTTTGTTTCTCATTTGACACTGGTGATTAAAATTTATTGTGAGCAATGAAAATGAAAACAAAAATCTATTAAGGAACACAAATGCCCCTATCTCCATCCCAGAATTCATGAGTGTCCACATACATCAAAGAATTTAATTCACTCCATTTATTTTCGTAGCAAGAAAATTCATAGTTCTGTGCATTTTCACAGTTTTAATTAAACCCCCACATTGTGATCTGGCTTTACCCTTCCTTTGCCTTTTCTGTAAAAACCATGTTTTATCATTAAATAAATAGAGTTCTCATTATGTGCCAATCCCAGGGTTAAATGTAGGGAGACTTCATAGAGCATGATAGACACATGCCCCTCCCTTTATGGGCACAGACTTTTGTTACATGAAAAACCAAACAAATAAAAATATGTAAAATTTCTTTCTAGTGCATGAGTTGTTAAAAAAATATAATACTAATATTAGGTGAAGAGAGAAACTTCTGGAATCCTGTGATGGGCTTGGTCAGCACCACTTACAAAATTAAATAGAGAAATTAGTAGAGAAATTTTACTTAAACAAGGTCTATTTGTGTTGGGTATATTATTTAAGGAACGTGAATAATTAACCACTTTTAGGAAATAGGGGACAAATTCTCCAAGGAAAGCAGGTGGTGATGGGGAAGAGATTTAGTTCCTGCAAACACCTATTTTTCCCCAGCATAGTGCTGAGGATGCCTCAGCAGCTAGGCTTCATTGACTCACAACAGTTGTGACCAGTGTATGTCAGTGCTTTGAGCACCACTGTGTGGAAAGAAGCCTAACCAAACAGTTTAAAGGTGCTGTTAACTCAGGAATACTGGAGAAGTATGTGTGTTAGCCACAGGGAGGTTTAGAAGTGCCCAATCATTGAGCTAGTCAAGGCATATCAAAATTAGCTGGCGTGTGTGTGTGTGTGTGTGTGCATGCGAGCATTTCATTCATGAATCCAGAGCTCTTGGATGGGTACAGAAGAATCATGTGCACCCTGCCAGGAGCCTAAAGCAAATTAAATATTCATCGCTACAGCGTATTTTACAAATAAATAAAATAAATATACTTTATAAAAATAAAAAAAATAAAGGTGCTGCTGAGAATAGAACATGTTAGAAGTTGTGTAACTTAATTTTAAATGAGATACGAATTAGTCCTGTTGTGCTTATAAGGACACACTTTAGAACCAAGAGTTAGTGCTGCACACACTTGCTTCACCTCAGGGCTGTGCTTTTAACACAGACTCAAGGATGGCCCAAGCCACACTCTTCTCCATCCTCACACAGTCTATAAGCAGATGTGTACTCTTTTCCCCAGCTCCAGGATAGCATTAAACACATTAACTGAGGGTGACAAGTGTGGGAAGGAGATGAATCTCCTTTTCACCTGTGATCTTGAGTTCTGTGGTATTCTTCTCTACCGTTGTGTATCATTTTTGGTCCTCAGACACTAAAAGACATGCAATGTATAAAACTGCCTATGGCCTTGTTTATTTATTTATTTTGTCCCTGAGTCACAGTGAATGTCCTAAGAATTAGATACACATATCAATGCTTTCAAACATTGAGCAAGATGAGGCAGCCTTGTATTCTGAGAAATCCTGATAAAGCTAAGGGCAAGGGCCTATCATGCATTAAGTTTCTCATGTCAAAGAAGAAGGACAGACAACATTTGGTCATAGCTGTGACCCATTCTAGTGAACAAACTTGTAATGATCACAGGAGGATGTTGAGGAAGAGTCATTTGCGATACATCTTTGTTAGAAATGACACCTCCCGCCAGCAACTTCTATCACTCCTGGGTGGGAGACAAATTTTCATATGAAAATGACTGTTCCTCCTCTTATATAATCATTTAAAGTTTGAGACTGATTAGCAGGCAGCTTTGTGACATGGTGACAGTGAGCAATGCTGAGTAAATCTCTTAAAAAGTTTCAAGGCAATAGCTGCATGGCTAACAGTGCCACATAGACTATGGAACATTACCACAGAGAAATGTCAATTTATTAAATGTGGTTTTAATACCTTGGCCTGGCACAGGATAGATAGGTTCTGTACAACTACCTTGCCTTCTCACTGCTGGTATGTGTGAATTTATCCTTATTAATGAGTAGGTTAGAAACCTTTGGCAAAAGTCTGTCTGTGCAAACTCATGCTGAGAGGCATTTCCAGGCTCCCACTTTCCCTTTTGATTTGGTCATTACATGGCTCTAGAGATCAGCTCAGATATCCCTAACATCTCATTGAAGCATTGAGCTCAATTTTAGATTTTTCTAGATAAAATTCTTTCTTCCTTGTGTAAACTCTGGAGACTAGAATTTCGAGGATGACTGTTGAACACTGCCAGAATGTTAGGAAAAGTGTGGGTAAAACCCAGCCTGGCTGTTTTTTTCTTTGCCCTATGGCAAAATAAGGAAGTACTTTAGGGGCTATTTCTCTTCAAAATCTGCTTTACTCTCTCATGAAGTTAATCAGAAAGGAGGAGACAGAAAACAATGACTTGTTCATCCAGTGAATATTACAGAACATGTTCTTACAAAAAGAATAGTACGTACACATTGTCTATGATTGCTTAGCAGTGATGTTCTCACGTGTGAACCCACACATGGGAGGGTGGACTGCCTCGATCCCTCCCTATCTCCCTTTTCCCCCCCTCCCTCTGTTTCTCCCTTTCTTTCTTCTGTCCTTTTCCCTCTCTCTCTCCCCCCCTCCATCCCTCCCCCTCTTTCTTCCTACCTTCTCCCTTTTCCCCCCCTCCCTCTGTTTCTCCCTTTCTTACTTCTGTCCTTTTCCCTCTCTCTCTCCCTCCTTCCATCCCTCCCTCTGTTTCTTCCTACCTTCTGTTCTTTTTCTCCTCCCTCCTTCCATTTATTTCCTTTCTTCTTTCCTTACAAGAGTGTATAGAAGAGTGTTTGACTCATATTCAACGCTCACTAATCACTGGGTGAATGGATGCCTGCTCAAGTGCCAGAAAGATCCCAACAATATTTTGCATGCATGTGGTATTGTATGCATATGGTTATCATATAATGTGAGTGAAGCATAGGAAGGTGGTTTCGTAAAAGGAATCTGAAATTAGCTCAATGAAGATGATCAGGTAGGAACTACCGCAGACAGGGATGATTGCAGAGAGCCCGTGTAGTCTCAGATGGTCTCCTCTGATGTTACCTCCGATTTTCTGGATTAAAAAGCTTCTGTTTTTCATTGGCTATAACCATTACCTCAGATAGGTTTAAGAGTGAGATCACAGTCTGGATTTGTTCACAACTTGGCTTCTAACACACATTACCAATTGCACCTTTTAAATCTTCTCCCATCGATTTCTCTCAGTACACCCAACACCCCACCCATAATACAAGCTCGATAAAGAGTTGTCGGATAGATTAATGGATCTTTTAAGGAGGCATTGTTTCAGTTGCTTAAATTAAACAAATTTCTGCAGCAATTGAGAAGTAAAGGAGCCATAGTGTGGCTAGAAGCCTGGCACACTATGGAGACTCTGTTTCAGAAACAGAACAAGTTTTCTAAGAATTTGAAATTATTTCCTCGGGACATTGGCACCTTTTTTATTGGATCTATCTATTACTGGTGAATGTGGTTTCATGAGTCCTCCTGGACAGAAGATCTGTTCCCCAGTTAGTGTAAGGAAGTTAACGTACTGTTAAGTGCTGTGCATAACGAGAGAAGTCTATTAATAATACATATGTGGAGTTTGGCTAGCAAAGCCATCTGCTGCAGAGCAGAGAGCCTTGCAATTCAGAGTAGCTTTCCATAATCAATAGCCCACTCTATCCAATAAAAAATTACTAGAGCATAAAATGTATAAAGGCTTGACCAGTTCTCTTATGTTGATGGTCTGTTCAGGAAAAGGAAAGACAAGTTAATTCTTTTCCAAGTGCATTTACAACTTTCAAAGGACAACAGACATTATCATAAATTAGTCACGCTGCAGAGCACTGATTTTTAATATACGCACAAATTTAATTTGAATACCTTTCGCTAGAGTTTCAATTCCAGGAGTGTTTGCAAATCTATATGTGCTCAATCAAAACATGACCGTTAACTAATGCAATTATTCTATCAATCTGTCATCATTAAATCACTTAAGATTCTATCCCATGTTCTTGGCTTCATATCTCAGCCATTTGAAGAGGGAGAGAGGAAGCCCATGCTTTAAGCAGCCTCGAGCCTTATGAAAGTGTCAAAGCTTAGATTTGAAAGGCCAAAGGCTGCAGCAGAGTTGGTGTCTTGAAACTCTTAGAATTCCATTATGACACATTGATATGATGAGAATCTTTAAGGAATCATTGCTGAGTGCTTCTTCTATAATGTTGGCTTTGTTCATTTAGGAGAGCTATACTTGTTGCCCAGAACATGGGAATTTTAAACTTCTCCTTCATTTGTCTCTCAAAAAAAGGAAATAGGCTTAGTTATAGAATTCTGTGAGTTGGACATTACTGAGAAAGCCAAGCTGGCTGAGTTGTTTAATTCTAGGACATCAAGTTGCCCTATCCTAGCCTAGACTTTTTTTTAAATATTTTTTGTATGATAAATATATTTCTACACTTAAAAGATTGGTCTTTGAGTTAACGTTAATATCTTTTACAATAGTTAATACGTTTATTCTTTGAAATTTACCCAATACATATTGATGCTACCATCCATCCTGCCTCTCTCAAAGTCCCCCCAGCTACCATCCATCCTGCCTCTCTCAAAGTCCCCCATCACCAGTTTCCTCATCCTCCTCTTTCTCAACTTCGTGTTCATTTTTATTGCTCTTTTTAGGATATATTCTTCCTTTTAATTAGGAGTTTGCACATGTATGTGTATTCGCATGTGTTCTACGAGTGCAGGTGCTTGGGGAGGCCAGATGAGGGTGTCGGATTTCTAGGAGCTGTAGCTACAGGTGACTGTGATCTGCCTGACTGCGGTCCTGGGAACTGAACTTGGGTTTTCTGCAAAAGTAGCAAGTGCTCTTAACCACTGCATTGGCTCTCCAGCTCTATAATGTTATTGATTTTATTTTTATTGTTGTTGCTGTTGATGATTTTATTGCACTGTCATTTAGGCTGCATGTAGCACCTGAGAATGATAGAATCTCATATCTTGGTATTTAAATCTGACGCATATGTACAGATTGACCATCAGTGGATAACAGCCTTTAAGCATGAGTTCATGGATTCAGAAACTAGATTCTAGGATGTAGACGGAAAGGAAAGGGCTGAGTTGCTCAGTTATAATGCCTACTCATGTCTAGCTCCCTGGTATCTGGAATTTTAACATCTTCTTGAGCTCTATCCTCTGAGTCTTCAATGCCAAGGAGTTTAACAATTTATATTTGGGCAAGGAAGAAATGCAGCAATCATTTGTCATTCTTCCTTTTCTACTCCATCCTGTGCTTAATCTATTAGTTGTTTCCATCTTCAAAGGGCATCTAGGATGCAATTTCTTTGCTCTGTGTTTAGCAGGATTACTGCAGTCTGGTTACCCTAGGCTTACCAAGATTTCTCTCTTACCATTCCTTTCACCTTTACCTGCAATCTTCATTGTCCTCCTGGGCAATCCTTTTAATAAATTACTTCATCTTGTTCCATCCTCCCAATTTTTATAATTTCCTATTGCCTTTGGGAAACTATCACCTTTATACTAGCCTGAAAGATTCTCTATGTAGTTTGGTTATGAGTCTTTGACCTTTGTCTCTCCCACTATACTGACCTCTGTATATTTGGGGGACTAAATATTTTCCTAGCTTGACTTTTGAACATGAATATGCTCACTGACATGCTAGAACATCAATGTCTATCTGGTCTTCTGCTCGCTACCCTTTTCACTCAGGACTCAGATCTTCCTTGATGAGGCTCTGTGTCCATCTCTCTTTTCTGCTGGTATGATGCCATGCCAGATTCCAAAACCCAATGGAACACAGACATCTTCCCTGGGTTTTGGAAACTGTTACCTTCCCTGTTGTCTAAAATCACTCATAGCAGTCATGGAGGTGGTCAGAATGTCATTCCTGAGGAAAGGGAGGATGAACACACTATTCCTGATGGAGGCAGCTTACAGGCAGTTTCTGGCTTCAATCTCAGCTGACCTTACTGTCTTCACCCAGTTCTGCTTTAAGAGTTGTAGTCCTTGGATATAATCCATATTTATAATCCTAACATTCCACTCCTTGGGAGTGTGTGGAATTTTTAGGGTGACTGGGTGTGTATTCATTAACTAAATGCAGAGACCCCATAGTTGTTTCCTCAGAAGAGGATGGTTGATTTACACAAAAAGAACTGAAAAGGGAACAAAGTGAAGAAGTGGATTTCAAGGATTTCTTGAAAAAGTCACTCACTCACCTTATAGGAACTTGACTTTGGAAACTCTTAGTGATGATATGAATTTTCACAATTAGAATAAATGGTGCCGGTCTAACTGGTAGTCTGTATGTAGAAGAGTGAAAATGGATTCCTATTTATCACCTTCACAAAGCTCAAATCCAAGAGGACCAAGAAACTCAACATAAATTCAAATACACTAAATCTAATAGAAGAGAAAGTGGGGAAGAGCCTCAAACTCACTGGCACAGGGGAAAATTTCCTGAACAAAACACCAATGGTTCAGATTCTAAGATCAACAATTGATAAATGGGACCTTATGAAACTGAAAAGCTGCTGTAAGGCAAAAGATACTGTCAATAGGTTAAGTCGACAACCTACAGATTAGGAAAATATCTTCACTAACCCTCCATCCAATAGAGGGCTAATATCCAAAATATATAATGAACTCAAGATGTTAGCCTCCAAAAAAACAAATAATCTGATTTTAAAATGGGGTACAGAGATAAACAGAGAATTCAAAACAGAAGAATCTTGAATGGTTGCGAAGCACTTAAGGAAATGTTCAAATTCCTTAGTCATCAGGGAAATGCAAATCAAAAGGAGCCTGAGATTACACCTGACACCAATCAGAATGGCTAAGATATAAATCTCAGGTGACAGCAAATGCTGGTAAGGACCTGGAGAAAGAGGAACACTCTTCCATTGCTGGTAGGATTGCAGGCTGGTACAACCACTCTGGAAATCAATCTGGCTGTTTCTCAGAAAATTGGAAATAGTTCTACCTGAAGACCAAGAGATATCATTCTTGGGCACATACTCAAAAGGTGCCCCACCATACCACAAGGACACATGTTCCACTATGTTCATAGCAGCCTTATTTGTAATAGACAGAAGCTGGGAATAACCCAGCTGCCCATCAACCAAAGAATGGCTACAGAAAATGTGGTTTATTTACACAATGGAATGATATTCAGCTATTAAAAATGAGGACTTCGTGAATTTTGTAAGAAATGGATGAAACTAGAAAATCTTCTGCTTGGTTTTTATTTCCTCCTCCATGTCATTATCTTTCCTCTATCCAAAATGCTGAAATTTAACCCTGTGAAATTATGAGAGTGTAATTACAAAATAACTCATTGACAGGGATTCTAAGCCATGTTTCTGTGTGACTAGAAGGATTATCCTGATAGTGAGACATGCTATTGTATAAGCATAGGATACAAGGACCAATGAAGGATATTTGTGTTTTAGCTCCAGAAATAACCCCTCCAACCAGTACTAGTACATCCTGGTTCTTGGAATAACCAGGCAAGCAAATCACCTGTTGTGTATTGCTATTCTATTTATTTTTACCAGAGGAAGCTTTGTGGTCGTCCCATTCACTACCACATCAGATTCAAATGCACTTGATTCTGAATTCTACTATTACCACTTACTGTGTGCCATTGGAGACATTAGTTTCATGCCCATTTTCTTATATGTAATAGTAAATAATGTTTCCTTATAGGATTATTGAGAATATAAGTTGAAGCATTGTGTCTTCACTCACTAAGTCAAAGCCTGCCATAGAATAAGCAGCAAAAAATGTTGGATACCATTTTGCACTACTTAAAGTATGTATTTTGACACCCTAACAGTAATGCCATGTTTATTCTTTACAACCAGTCAGGAAAAAGCAAATTAATGCCAGAGTAGGGGGCATGGAAATTCTTTCACTTCTTTTCTTTGGTATTCATCTACACTACTGGAAGCATTTCCACAACCACTTTCAGAAGGTTGCTTCCCCTGAGGACATAGGACTCTAGTTTCTAAGACTCCATATTCCTCTCCTGAGCAGGAGGGCAAAATGAGGATGTATTGGAAAACTCTAGAGCTGGAGACAGAGATTTTCAAAGAAGCCTGGTCTTTGACACAGACTCAGTCATTAAAGGGAATGTCTCAGGCTGAAGAGCCAGCCTTTGCCAAGGCCTTTCGCCACAAGCACTTCTGAGGAAGTAAGAGTATCATTTAGCTGAGCGTACTCCTTTGATTTCTTATTCTATCAGATCTCAGAGACACGCTCTCTCAGGTTGAGGAGGTTCAGAGCACTGTGTTTTCATGGCTGCTGGGTGATTTGTGACTAAACATCGCTGAGGCTTTTGGAAAACAGGAAGTGAAAGAGATGAGTGAAGTGTGAAGTGACCCACATTTAAACAGGAGCACAAGCTCTTTCCTGGGATGCTTTCTTCTTTGCCTCTTGCTGCATTGGTATTTTCTCAGGGATAGAAAACAATTGTGGTTGTCATAAAGGCCCCATCTTTCTTTAGAGATTTAGAGGTTCCCCCCCCCCAGGAACAGAAGTTGGGCCATCCCAGTTTACAAACTACCAACAGTGATTTTGTTTCTTTATGTACACTCCTTAGTCATTAAGCTTTCCTTTTTCATTTTCCTTCCTAATGACTTCTAAAATCTATCATCACTAATTATTACAAGGCTGTGAAAGTAACTGAAAAGGCAGTTTGTATAAGATAACCCCTTTCCAGTTTGACTTGCAATGCTGATGAAATTTCCCATGCTCTTCTTGACACCTTGTTGGCTGAAATGAGAATGTGGCATTAAAAAAATATCTAATCTAGAACATTTTAAAATTTAAAAATGTTTAAAATTTTTCTTCGATAATCTTAATTATGTATACAATGAAACTTGACTATATCCACCTCATACTTTCCTTCCTTGAGGCCTTCCCAACACAGATCCCTCAACATTCCATGTTCTGTCTTTCTTTTTCTTTTTTTTTCTTTTTTTTAAAGATTTATTCATTTATTTTATGTATATGAGTACACTGTAGCTGTCTTCAGACACACCAGAAGAGGGCACCGGATTCCATTACAGATGGTTGTGAGCCACCATGTGGTTGCTGGGAATTGAACTCAGGACTTCTGGAAGACCAGTTGGTGCTCTTAACCACTGAGCCATCTCTCCAGCCCTGTCTTTCTTTTTCTTAAATAAACCTTATCGAAGTCCAAATAATGTTCTCTGTAGCCTATGGTTGTGCAACCAACCACTGGCAAATAGCACACTACAGTGGCCACAGATTTGATGAAAGGTAACACTCCCTTTCTCAGTAGCCATCAACCTCTGACAACTCCTCAGCTTGGAGTGGAGTCTTGTGAGCCTCTTCCTGACCTATGGTTGAATTTTAACTATTTGTGCAACAGATATGTCATGTCTAAGGAAAGCACTCCTCCCCAGTCTCTGGCTCTAACATTCTTTCCACCCTGTAGTCTTCATTTTTTTTTTGAATTGTAAGGTTAAATTGGTTGATACAGATGTTCCATCTGTGACCAAACACTCAGTCTCTTATCCTGACTACTTTGACTAGTCTTTGTGTTTACCACTCTCTATTTTAAAATAAGCTTCTACCATCAGCAGCAGAAATCTATGGTTATAAACACAAACATTTACAAGGCAGCTTGACAACATAAACACCTAATAAAACAACAGTAGATATGCCCTAGGGCCCATGAACTCCTGAGTCATGGGTTAGTGACCAGCTTTATAGTACCAGGCATGAATTCCCTCCAGCGAAGTAGATTTCAAATCAAATCAGAGAGTTGGTTGGATACCTTCACAACAGTCATACAACTATTGGCACAGAGGGCACATCTTGTCTGGCAGCATGATGTTGAAGCATATAGGGTACAGTGATAGGTAAGCTGTAATATATGACTATTGATAAAACCTATGAAATCCTCATGAATAAATGTTTGTGTGTGTGTACATGCAATTGTGTGTGTGTGTGTGCGTGTGTGTGTGTGTGTCAGGAACGGACAAAGACACAGAGAAGGATATAAGGAGACAGGCAGAATAGGAATGTAGATCAGTTGGTAAAATGCTTGACTATCATGTAGGAAGCCCTAGGTTCAGTCACCATTATTGAATAAAACAGGTGTGCTGTTATAGACCTTTATTGGAATATTCTGGAAGTTAAGAGGATCAGAAGTTCCAGGCTATCTTTGGCTACATAACAAGTGAGTTCAAAACAAATCTGGAATTCTTGCCCCCGTCTCAAGTTAAAAAAGAACACACACACACACACACACACACACACACACACACACACACACACACGTGAAGTGGAGAAAAGAATAGAAAGAATGTTAACTTTTATTATATGTCAAGTTCACTGTTTGTTGTGATTATCTGCATCTTATAAATGGGGAGATAGAGTTCAACCTTATGAAGCTGAAGGACTAGTAAGTAGCAAGGCTCCTATTTAGGTCAGAGTGGTAAGATTCTTAAGTAGGCATGGTCTATACCACCATCTATACTAAACTTTTTGTTTGCCTGTCTTACTAGCTGCAAGTCAGCTTTAACAGCTATCCCCTTATTATACAGAGAGACTTCTTTAAAAGTCAAGAAAGGAGAGTGCCTGAAGGAGAAGAGTTGAGTAACATCCAGTCCTGCAGTCAGCCACCAACCTCTCTGTACTTTGTCATAGAACAGAGTGACCTGTGTCCCACAATTAACAGCCAAGTCCTTCACTTACGCACCCAGACATAAAAGAGTAAGAAATTGGGAATGGGTTGCTTTATAGCTATTCCTTTGAAGGAGTTCTGCCTCATGATACGGGGAGACTTGACTTTCTCTCAATTTTTCTGTTGTCTGTAAATTAGAAGAATCTTGTTGTGTTCACCTGAAAGGAAGATGACTTGACCTTGAGACCCCAAATTCCTTCTTTGTCAAAAATCACTACCCTGATGTGTACATAGCACAGATGTTTGTATATGGTGTCAAGTGGTATCTATGTGTCCATGTAAAATTGTGTGTATATGACTGCATGTGTGTGTACACACACATGTGGAGGCCAGTGAATGATAGCAGGTATTTTCCTTAATTCTTCTTCACCTTGTTTTCAAGTCAAAGTCCTACACTAATTCTGAAGCTCACATATCCATCTAGACTGGATGGCCAGAAAGCTCCAGGAATCCTCATTTCTCCAAACCTGGGTTTCTCACATGAGAGCTGGCTATCTGAACTCAGGTCCTCACACGTGCATAGATGAACCTGCTCCCCAGCAGTCCCTTGTTCACACATCTTTATGTCCGGGGAAATCAAGTGGAAGTACAGTAATAAGGATGAGGGAGAGAAAGGAAGTTTCAATACTCCCGGATGGAGCATCTTCATACCTGCATCATCATCTCTACAGTGAGCTACTTAAAGAGGAATGCTTCTAGGTGTTCAAGCTTTTCAGAATGATGACATTCACTTCGAGGAGTTTGATAATTATCAAGATTTTTTAGATATTTTCATATTTGCTGCTTGATTTTCAATTTCACTCTCACTTCTAAAATAAGCATGGTCTTAGTGACATGTGATAATTATTACATTTTACTTTATTATAAGCAGTCACATAGCTGAGAAATCTTTCCTCACATCTGAGAATGTTCTCAGGGTTTCTTTGTTATTCTAGAAAGATGATGAGTCTGAGGGGATGTGTGAGGATGTGGTGGGTTATATTGATGACTTGGGCTTGAGGAACTTTGTAATGACCCACACAAGGAAAGAATGTCTGAAGATGTTAATCCATGTGTGAATTTTGACAGTTTTTTTCTGTAAATTGTACATAAACTCTATTGTATTTTACTACTTTAGCTTTATCTTCTTTAAAGTGTTTCTTAAACAATTAATTATACGCCAGGAAGACACATCTCTAAGTCAGTTTAAATAACTTCATGCCACTTGTGTTAAAAAATATTTGTTGACTGAACATAGTGACAGATACAGTGTTAACACATTTTAATAAACATGTAACACACATTTTAATGCAATCATCTTAATTGCTTTATCTCAGTGTCAAGGTGTTAAATGGAAAGAAAATGGTTTCTACACTGTGATTGAGATATTAGTGTCTATTTGAAAAGAGAAATATCTGCAAGCATATACATTACTCTCCTAATTGAAAAAGAAAGCTAACTTACACACAGGTATCTGGAAATGTATCTAATAGCTCTCAATGACAAATTCTGCTGTCATTTGTGAGCCTTGTGTTTCCAGATCCTTCCTCTAATTCTTCTCTCTCCTTCACTTTATGCTGGGACATATCCATCGCTTGCCTTACTTTCTTTCCTTTGGTCTGGTCACTGAGTACTGTCTGTTGTCACAGTGTACAATTATGCCTTTCTGTAGGAAATAACAGAGATTTAGTGATGCAAAGCCAGGAAGATTCATTCTCCACCATGAGAAAGAGATTTTCCTACACCTTTGATATCATTGCCTGTTTTCTTCGGAGTTGAATATTTTCCTTATGGCCTCTTCTTCTTTTAAAAAAATCAAACTGAACAGGTATTCCTGGAGAACCTCTGAATGGAAGGAATGCCAAGTCTCTCTTCTTCTGGAACAACAGGACCCACTTTGGCATGAGACTGGACCAATCTGTGGTGGTGGGATCCAGACCCGGGAGGTGTACTGTGCCCAGAGCCTACCAGCAACCATCATATCAAGGACAAAGGAAGGTAGGCAGCCAGCTCCTGGAAGAGGGTACTGCTGGCTGGAAGGAGAGCCCACCCAAGTACCAGTCCTAGTATTTTTCTTACCTTGGAAAGAACTATTCCTTTATTCTTTGAAATTTGTATACATTTTATTTCTATTGTATCCATTCACTAAGACCTTCCTTCAACTTCCCCTAGTACCTCCACTACATCACTCTCCCAACTTCATGTACTGCTTTTTGGATAATAGCGCTTTAAGTTCAGCTAGTGCTTCCCATGTGCACATACAGTATGGAACCAACCACTGGAGCATGGACAACCCTCCAGTAGCCAAAGGAGAGTGACTTTTTTTCCTTTGTTTCACTCAGCAAACATCAACTATTGATAGCTCCTGGATAAGGGTGGAGTCTTAGTGTCCCCTCCCCTATTTGTGCTAGAACTTTGACTACATTGATCCTGTGCAGGTCCTATGTGTGTAACCATAGGTGCTGCTGATGTGTAACAATCCTGATGTTCTCAGAAGTATGTATTTTATAGCTCTGCACCTTGTCTTTCAGCTCTAACATTCCTTCTGTCCACTCTTCTGCTGTATTCTATGGAGAGTTGATTGGGCGGAGGTTAATATAGATTAGTCATCCATAGTTAAGTATCCAATTACTAATACTTGGTAATTTGATTAGCTGTCAGTCTCTGCATTAATTCCTACCAGTTACATACCAAACTTCTATGACCAAGTATTTATAAGGCAGTTTGTAAACATGACTATTTAGCAAAACAACAACAGTTTTATAGTGCCATGTATAAAATACCTCCTGTGGAACAGACATTCGAAAAGTGGTTGGTTATCATCAAGGTTAGGTAATCATCATGCCATTACTGCACCAGCTGTCACAACTTGCTAGGAAGCACGGCATCATAGGATGTAGGATCTAGCACTACAAGAGGACATTGATATTATTTCTCCTTTAGTAGCCTGTACTACCCCTTCCAATACTATGAAAGCTAGTGAGCAGGGAGAGTTTCTGGATCAGTCTACATTAGCTTCTCTGTGTTCTTTATCCAAAATAAGTAGTGCCTTCAACAGTTGTATCTTGCCATCAAATTACTGTAGGCAACCAAGAGCCATGGCAAAGGCTTTTATTGTTTTGAGTACCTCTGGGGTCTCCCTGACCTGTCACTTGTAAGGAGGTAGGCTGTGACTACCACTGTGATGTTCACTTAATAACTGTATCTTCCAGGAGCAGTATTGTCCACCCACCTTTGTACTTCTGTTCAAATTCTTTTACATATTCCCCCACACATTGGATTTTCATAAGGCTTCTTCATATATCTTTAGTTTTAGTTATCTTCCTCTATTCCCTGTTATTCTCTGTATTATTGCATTTTGTATGTGTGCATATTTCTACAGAAATATCTCCTTCAAATATTAATAATCCTCTATTTTATTGGCAAATTTTAATATATCTAAAAAGGGAGGGTTACCAGAAGAGAAGGAAAAGACAAGATTGTTCTTTACCTTCAGTTCTCTGTTAGAGCGTGCGTTCTCTACCATGGGCCGGTTTGTGAAGTTTGTGACAATGATAACATATATGAGGAAACTTGCACAAATTTATGGAATTTGTTGACTGAATAAACAAGATTGGAGGGAAAGTCTTGTGCTCTAGATGAACCTGTGGCTTCTATCAGCAACTTGGAGAGTTGATGCTAAATGAATCCCTGACTGGTGGGGTAGATTTGAGACAGAGGAATTCCTGGGGCTTCCCAAGTATCCATACCCTACTCTTGTGAGATTTGTTTAGGACGATGAGATTCAAGATTTCTTATCATGGTAAAATCTGGCTTTTATTATGTAAAGCTATTCCTGCTAGGTACACCTTTGTGACCAATCTCTTTTGGGATAATGCTGCCTGAAACTAGTAATTATTTTTCTCTTCTCTAATTACAATCATGGAAATTGACAACTTACATGCTTTGTGTATCAGGAGAAAAAAAGAAATCACTGCCATAACTCTTTAAACCTGGGAAACACAACATGTAGTTGAAAAGCTCCAGGCTGTCCTTCCAATGTTGAGGATATTTCTGTTCCATCTCCTCTTTTCTTACCTTTCACTTGTGACTACAGTTCAAGGAGCTTCAAAGACACACACTTGAATAAATATGGCCCACTTACTTTTTCAACTTTGACTTTGTATCTTCTATTGAAACTTCATCTTCCTAATATTTCTTTTATAAAGCATTATGATCTTTTAAATAAATCTCCTATGTCTGAAGTTCTTTTAACCACATTTCCAGAGTTGCTAATGGAAACTTGCCTAGCAGACAGTGTCCTTTATTGTTTTTATTCTCAACGTGACACAACCTAGAGTCTCCTGGGAAGAGGTTACAAACTTCAATTGATAACTGGCTTTGATCAGGTTAGCCTGTTGCCATAACTGTTGGAGAGTGTGTTGATGGATGATTGATGTAGAAGGGTCTGCCCATGCGGGTAGCACTCTTCCTAGGTAGAAGGTTGTTAGCTAGAGAGCAGCATCTTATGCCTTTTGTTCCATTTCCTGCTTGAGTTGCTGCCCTGACTGTCTTCCCTCATCTATAGACTGTGACCAGGAAGTGTAAGCCCACTAAACACTTTCCAAGTTGCTTTTGTCAAGAGTATTTTCTTTTTATCACAGCAACAGAAAGCAATCTAGATTAGGCATGGAGATTACAATTAGAAAAACCTTGTGAAGAGGACATTTTAGTACTGAAGAATAAATATTGCACAGTAGAAGAGCAAACAAAGAAGAGATGTCCACTACAGATTGAGAACCATGAATAAAGCACAAAACAATAAGGATGTTGTCTTAGGCCAAGGCACACTCCAGAATCAATACTTGGGTTCATGGGGAAACAATAAGCACTTTAAAAGCCCTCAGTTCTGAGGGAAGGGATGTCTGAAGGTATAAACATGCTGATGTGTGTCTCAGCCATGCCTTCTTGTGCAGAGCTGAGCACAGTGAATGAAGCTCTTCTCTAATACATCACAGTCACATGAAAGGCAAGAAATCATGACCCACTTACTCTGTAGCAGTTATCAAAGGTTTTATTTTGCTCTGTAGTACAAGTGAACATCCCAAATAAAATGCTCTCACTTCTACTATCATTCATGTGTAACCCTGGATAAAAGTAGTGTTATACAAATTTCTTCTAGACCCAAAATAAACCCAAGAGAACATTTGAGTTTTTATTGTAAAATGACAGTGCTAACTTGTCAAATTAGGTCAATAGGATTTAAAAATTTCTAACTTTTCTGCTAAGATAGTAATAAATGCCTGAACTAATGACATTTCTTTTAAAAATATTTTGATTGATTGATTAATTAATTAATTAATTAATGTGTGTGTGTACACACATATTCTTGCCAGGTGCTTAGGTGTAAGTCAGAGGACACTCCTTGGAGTCTGCTCTCTCTTTACATTGCTTGGGTTCTAGGGATCAAATAAAAGTAAGGTTTGTATCAAAGCCATCTCTCCTGCCCCTTTAAAAAAATTTTAAGCTGATGACATTAATTTGATTTCTTCAAAAACATTCTGTCATGGACCAGCTTTACTTTAGTCTATGTTGTATGTTGTAAGCACAATTTCTTTAAAGGTATCCCTCCAATAATTTCTTATCATTTTATTAGGAAAGCAATATAATGGTTATGCTTTGATATTGACAAGTCATTGCAAACCCAACATGGTCAGAGACATTTTAGAACCTCTAAATGTAATTCTCCTGGATTGTTGTCATTGTGGGTAGGGACTAAGTGGAGATGCTTCTATATTGGTATGGTCTTTAAACTGTTGTGAGGAGAATTAAGGTAGTAAGGTAATTTTACAGGCATTGGGAAAGGAGTTAGAGTTAATATTTTATTTTTAATAGTATCTTTGAACTTTGAAAGCAGAGGATAAATCTCCTTATGCTCAGCTCCATGTAAGAATATTAAAATGTCCATATGCTAAGGAGACTCTTATAAGTGGTCAGATCCTATTGGCAAACTTAACTGGCTATCCAGGAATGTTTTGATGTACAATTAAAATTAGTTCTGAACAGATGGATCTATTTCTTAAGGTAAGACTGAAAAAGATCTTCTCCAATCTTGCCAAGGACTAGGAATGTCCTTTGTCTTTAGAGACTGGTCTTGCAATCAATATGCTCCTTTGAAAGAGAGAATGAGGTGGCATAGGAATAGTACTATGCACTGCCCTTCACTGTCACCCAAGAGGCAAAACAGGCTGTTTAAATAGAGTGGTAGCATTTTTTCTTGTTTGTGCTGAGGAAGAAAATGGATGCTGAATGAAATAGCCTTTGCTAACTCACAGGAGAATCCTTGATGAGAATATTGTCTAGGCCTGAAGAAATAAGAGCACTGGCCTATTATAGTTTTACCTTGGAAAATTTCTGTTATTGGGATGATGACTGCAGAGGGAAGTCAGCAGGAGAAAGCAGAGAATACTATCAATAGGCTCATCCCCATAGTCCTCAATAGATCAGATAGTGAAGGGAGAAGGTGAGTGAAGACAGGGTGAGTTGTACTAATAAACACAGAAGGATTCAGAGGAGGAAGGAGATATGTGGAAAGAGAGAGAAGAGCAGGGGAGGGCAGGATGACACCATAAGTCAAGCGCCAGGGACCTATTAGATTATTCTGTTAGACTGTGTTCCCCCTCTGCTTTTATCTCAAACCCAGAAGCTGTAGGGTGGTGTTTGGGAATTGAAAGTCATTATTCCATAGTTTATGTATATGTTATGGAGTCCATAAGTAGTCCACTATTGAGTTTGACTCCATCTCTTTCTTATATAAGGAGACTACTTACAAAGTTACCCAGCCATGGTGGTGTGGCAATTTTCTAAAAATGACAAAAAGTAAAAGAGCTAGTAATATATATTATATGTATGATATATATATATATGTATATATATAACATATATATGTCATATATTATATATATATAATATACATGACATATATATTATATAAGACACATATATATGTCTTACTTTATTATATAGCCAATTGTCGACTATATGACTGATTGTTTAATTGAATGGTTGATATTCATAGATAGATGATAGATTGACAAATAAAAATAGATAAAAGATATAAATGAATATAGCTTTAATATTCTCTCCAAAATGTGAGGCATTTCACACACAGAAAAGGATTATTAAATATTTAGAGGCAACTTGGTCACTAGAAGTGTAAATTAAGGTTGATTTTTATTGGCTGTGTTTGATTGCTTTTTAAAAATCTAGCTCAGTGACTTTGTAAATCAAGTGTAACAAACTTATGTTTGTATCATATAGGCATGTTTATTAAATTACTATGATTAGCAAAACTACTGAAGAGCCCCTATTTTAATCATTAGTTAAATTATCAGGCACTTCTTGACATTATATATTTCTCAATTTATGTAGTTCAAGATATACTTCACATGATTTAAGGGAGAGCAGGACCAAACAAAACAACAAGCTGCAGGATAGCTGAGGGAGACACTTTACACTGAGTGCATTGCTCATGGGAAAAAGAAATGTCTTATAGATGGATAGAGATGCTTGCTGACACATGGGTCCTGCTTAGTCAGATTCCTGTAAAGAAGTAAAGCAGATATTTACCCTCTGGAAAATAAAATATATATGTGAAACTAGTCCAGATACATTGATAATTCCATGCCATGTGTTATTAAAATGAAAGCTTGTAATATCACAGAAGAGGAAATTTACCAAGGACTAGAACTGGATGTGAGTTTAGATTACTCAGTGATGTCTCACTACCCAAATAAAGCACTAACACCAATTTTCACAAGGCTTTATTCTCTAAAGAGTATCAGCCATTGGGCTTGATGTCTATGTTCTGAGAGAAAGAAGGATACCAATCAACAGTTAATCACTATAGGCGAATATAATATGAGTGTGAAGAAAGGTGGAGACCAAGGAGCATCTCTTTCTTTCCTTCCACATTTATTATCTTGTTTTGCTTTTATAATCTCAATTATTTCTTATTCAATTTCATCCTCCATTTTTAAAATGTCTTTTTTCACCTTGCATACATCTTGAGAACAAGCATGCTTTCAGTGACCACAGTAGAGTTCCTAGCAGTTCACACATTTTCTAGGAAAAAGGGAGTCCAAACTCAATAGATATTTTTTGAACAAATAAATGTAAACTCCTGCCTGTGTTCTTAGGGTTAGTTGGAAGTACTTCTTTTGACGTTTGGACAGCTTACTCTTCATTCCATTTATTCACACACACCTGCACTTCATTAGCGAACAGTCAAGTTTTTCTTTTCAGAGTTAGAAAAAAACATGCTAAGCCTAGTGCATTGACAATCTTTAGTTAAATATCTCACTTGAATTAGTTTTGTCAGCTAGACTGGATTTGTCTGAGTGCCAAGCCAAAAGAGAATGAGATTCTTCTTGGCAGCAGAAGTTTTAAGACAAAGTCATTGCTCTCTAATTTATTTCTTAAGTCTTTTAAAACATGTCAATGCACAGCAAGTGGGGTGGGGGAAAAGCATCCCCTTATTGGGCCTACCTTTCTGCAGTAAATTTTTAGTATTTGTTCCAAACTCTCCCTGGGCATTTTCCCATGCTAGAGTTTTAATTCCTCATTACATACTTCTCTCAAGAGGAAAGATTCACCTATTAGATCCCCATGGGCTCAAGCAGAATTAAGTGGATTCTTGTATCTTCTGGAAATTTTCTTGGGTTCTCTTGAGAAGGAATTGATTCCTACATCAAGATAAAATGTGGAAAAGCAACCACATTTTGATGTGTCTTCTAATAATGCTACTTCGATGTAGAATGTATGTCTGTATCACTTTATGTTTGTTTTTTTAATTCTACTTTTACCTCTTGATTAAGAAGCAAATTCATTTGCATGGTATACAATACAATATTTTGATATATGATCATATTGAGGGAGGAGTGACTTGAAGTAGTAAGTATCTGCCTCCTCTGCTTTTATGGTGAGAATCCCTAATACATTACATTTTATTCATTTTCAAGCATGGTAATTATTAACTATAGTCACCATGCTGAACATGAGCTTGTGTCTCCAAAGATGTACTATCATTTAGGATTTAATAATATTTATGACTCTGGACAAACTTTGCCCATGTTATACCAATGCTTTATAGATTTGGAACTCTGACTCAGATGCCTGTGTTGCTGTTTGAATAACCTATAGACATTTTAAATTTAGTGTAGCCCACAGTGTATTCTTCACTGTTTTCCCAGGTCCTTAGCGGTTTTCTTAATGTGCCAAAAGTCCTACAATCATCTTTCTCCCAAGGACTCCTAAAAAATTAGTAATGTATGCTTGGTAGTTTGCTGCCATTGCCCCTTAGCCTGTGATCAATCTACCTGGAAATGCAATTTGTTTCTTCTACATACCGTTTTCTCTCACCATTTCTCATACCATTCCATATACTGGTATCAATTACAGTTTTCAAATGAAATTCCCTCTTTTTCTTAGCCTCTTCCAGACAATGTATGTCATGCATAGCTCTGCAGGTGGTATTCTTCTGTATAGATTCTCCCTTTCTCATAGGCTGAATAACCTGCTAGATTCCATTACATACTCAGAGGTTCTAGGGAGGAAGATATGGACACCTTGGAATGGCTAGAGCGCCACATGCCCAAACTTCCCCTTTTGATAGTGAGAAGCAAAAGAATACTTGACTTAGTCAGTTGGTACACTCTGGATGCACAGAAGTCTAAGTTCTTAGTAATTGAGACAGTAAGCTTGAGGTAGGGATTGGCAGGTTTGGGATGAGATGTCCCATTCATAGCTGCATGATGATAGGGTTGTCACCCAGCCTCACTAAGACTCCAGGTCTCTCATCTGTAAAATTGAAATAACATTAGAGTTGTCAGGAAGATCCAACTTTAAAGAAGAGAAAAATCACATCACAACACCTAAGCCATGAAAGACTCCAAAAGCATAAATTACTCATTTTTAAAAATTAATCACCCCTACATTTATTTAAGACAGTTCTACAGGCTAAGCACCATGCCATGTATTTGGAATGGTGATGTAAACATCAGCCCACAATATGAGAAAACCAAAGCCAACTGGAAGAAGAAACACAAAATCAGATTACATGGGTCTATTACCATGAATCTTACAGTTCAGGTGTATAAAAAGCATATTCCAAATGCAAGAATAAATTAACATCCTAGAAGAGCAAAGGGCTTTGCTTTTAAAATTCCTATTAAAATGAAAATGCCTAAGCCTCCTCATCTGTAAAATTAGTTAGAATCTGGTCCAACGGGAATGTTTCTTTCATTAGTGGAGTTGCATTACTTATACCCTCAGCAAAGAGGTTCAAATGTAAGTACTTAGGAACTAGTAGATGCTGGCCTAGACATTAGGCACTTGATTGACAGCCTTGATGTTGGGATGTGATAGTGTGAGTAGTCAACCCAAGACCCCTACATTGAGTTCTCACATGGTGGAATGCATTACTCAAGTATTGCTAACATGTTGGACACTTTACTGGGACTTTAGATATAAGAATCACATTCAAAGCTGACTGGCCTTCAGGAAGTTTACAGACTTCAGTGTGAGAAGAGTTAGTGTGATATTTTATGTAAAGTGAGGTGATGAGTTCAAAGTTGGCATATTATCAATCAAAATATAGTCATAAATTATCTCTATGATTTCTGAGAGCACAAATGAAAAATCTAGCAAGGAACAACATTTTTTTTAAATTGGATATTTTATTTTTTTACAATAGAGATGTGATCCCTTTTCCCCATTTCTTGTTTCTAGAACCCCTATCCCATCCTCCTCCTCCTTTATGCTTTTATTCCATTTTAATTATATGCATGTATTAAGGTCAGTTCTAGGTTGAGGGTCTAGCAATACAATAGATCCAAATAGTCAAGGAACAAGCAAAACAATAAACACAGTCAAAGAAAAAGGAAGGCATTAAACCCAATTATGTGAACACTCCCATGATAAATGTTTCTAAGAGCTTATCAAGAATCATTCTAATATTGGAACTAAGTCTTCATTTGGAAGTCTGGTTCTGGACATTTTCAGAGACATATATGGAAATTAGCTGCAGTTCTCAAGGATGTTATGTTAGTAAGAGATAAAGTTGGGGCAGGATCTGGATTTCAAACAGGTGTTATCACATGAGTTAAGGTTTTTTTTACTTATCAAGTTAAAAATACTTTTGATTTTCTACAGTATTTAATGTAAGTTGCATTGATTATACACCGTCTAATTGTGTTTGTGTTTTGAAATCCAGCATGTCAGTTAAGGAACAACATTCTAAAGGACTTGAAGATGCCTGTTCGAGCACTTATAGATAGTGTTCCTTGTGAGTGTAAATTTGACTAGTATCATGCCCATGTATCAAACACCGTAAGAGTTTAAGGTAACACCTGCCTTAAGAACACTCTATTAACTTGTGAGGTTTCCATAAATACTGCAGAAGCTTTTGGACTCCTTTGCCTGAGACAAAGGTAGTTCATTTATCCTCAGCACTGTCCCTAGTAAAGTATCTTCATTATGTCACATTCTTGCATCCCAGTCACAGTAGTGAAACACAAGGTATAGAAAGCCTGTGTACATAGATGGTAGTATGACAGAAGAGGACACCTCCTGTAGAATCCCAGCCCTCTTATCAGGTAGCTTAAAGTAATGCTGCCCTACTGTGGCCCAGAAGGTGACATCATCCTTCTATTTCAATGCTAAAATTGCATGTCATAAATTATATGATATTTTTCAAATTATATCCAGGAAGGGCTTTCTCTATTATATGAAACAATATAGTTTTAACACCTCTCAAAACCTCAGATTGAATGAAAGCAAACTTGTAAACTTTGTATGTAGAGAGATTAGCAGTCATATCACTTTGCAGTGTTCACATATAGGCTATTATTTGTGTTAAATTATATAATTAAAATAATCTGATTGGAAAATTATAGTATTCTGCTTTGGAAATTGTTATATTTCCAAAATGTATGTTTTCTGATGTCGCAACTGCACACCCTGGGGCAGCTCTGGCTATCAAAAGCAGAATGTGCTTCTTGGCAGCTTCGAGTGACACCTACACCCTATTGCTCCAAGTGCATCTGGGCTTGACAGATTTGAGGTGTACAGAAATAGAGATAATAGGTTCAGTGTTCTGGTTACAGGGAAGAGAGTAGGAAGAAGCACTACATTGAGGGTCAGGAGAATGGAATTCTCACCTTGTTCTGTATTGTTCATAATGTCCCTCATCTTAAGCAGGTGTATGATTATCTGACTTCAAATTTTCCCCTTTAAAGATGAAGATAGAGAAATGAACTTATTCCAATCCTAAGGGAGAAGGTAATATGTAGAATATGGAGATGAAATTGTGCTATGAAGACAATCTCTGTACATACTACATGCCCCTTGTTTTCTACCACAGCTTCTGTCACTGAAGGGATGAGTTGGGAAGGCTACAGGGTTTTCCCAGGTGTTACTCATGAAATTCTCTTTCCTCCTAGGTGGATGCATTGGAAGGCTGACAAGATTCCTTAAGTCTGCCTCTAGCTGCTTGTAGCTACAACTACATCATGATTTTAATGATAGATTAAAATTAATGACTTGTCATTTAAATAACTTTTATCAACATAAACTCTAATCATTTATTGATTTAGTAATACTTTTCTTCATACATCTCCTGACATTAAGGCAAAGTATTAAATAGGCTTTAAGGAAATGGAATCAGGGACAGAGGTAATTTAATCATCCATTCATTAAGAATTACCAATAGTCATATTTTTATATAAGGCCTCTGATGTTTTTGATGTAGGACTTCTCTGTGTAACAATCCTGGTTGTCCCAGAACTCTATGTTTGTAGACCAAGGCTGGCCTGAAACTCACAGAGCTCCCTCTGCCTCTTCCTCCCAAGTGACTACTCTGATTCTTGCTAAGTCCACTGCTTTCTGAGCTCTTCAAGTGGAGCTTCTTCTAATTCTGCAATCCTAGTCTGGGTCCTAAAAATGAGGACATTTTAGATTATTTTCACTGGTAGAGAAGTGTAGGAAAGAGTCCTGCAATCTGATACTTGTGAGATGTGGAATCTGAGACTTGCAGGAATCGAAACCTGCCTGACTTAGAGCTGGAGAGTTCAAGACCCAAGCCTCAGGTCTTCAACTTCTAACACCGCATACAATTTCCCACCCTTTTTCCCAGCAGGAAAAGTGAATGCTCCTATAAGGTATTCCTTTCGTCCTAACTTAAAGCTATTTTCCCTCACACTAATTTACTCTCCAGTCTAATTTCTTCCCAGCTAAATTCGGCAACTATTCAAGTTCTTTGGATTGAAAGGAAGCCCCAGGAACCACAGGGTTCCCAAGAGAACTTATTCCAGTGAAAATCCCTTTAGGTGTGTGTGTTGGGGAGGGGAGGCACAGTGTGGAAATAGTGGCTTCAGCATCAAAGCTTTTAATGACTTTGCTAAGTCTAATTGCATTTTAGCTAAGACTGCGGATTCCCATTTGCTAGTTGATTCTTATATCTTATATAATCCACATGGCTTTTCTTCATGACCCTGTAGGAAACTCCTGTGGTGCCAATTCTATGTCAAAGATCTGTAACCTTTTATAGAGTGGAAGATAATTATTTGTAACTCATTTTCCAACTAGTTCAAGACAGAATAAACGCTTAAAAGATATGCTGACTAAATTCCACACATAAATCTGCTCACTTGCAGAATTCTGAAGCTCATTGTGTTATAGAGGGGGTTGTGTGGTACATTTTAGATCCATTTGCTGGTCAAGGTATTTTTATCTTCTTTTTATGTTAGATATAAGAGTTCTTGAAGGAGATTGGCATTTTCTTGTAATACTATTTTGAACGTTATATCATTCTTTTTAAAGTGTGTAAAGTTCAGCTTTACACAACTTCACTATGTCACGTATCCAGGTAAGCCTTCATTACTTAACATGCGTTGCTGAAAGATCCATACTTATAATGTAGATACAGTTCTCAGTATTGTATCATTTTGTTTTTTGGTGAGAAAACATAGATGAGAATTCACAGGAGAAGTGTGGGAGATTCGAAGTGATATTTATGTGATCATTCCTGATATTTAGTGTTAGAAGACAAATACCAGAGTATGTCTGGGAGTTATGATGTTTAGATGAATGACTCTCAAAAGCTAGGACAGCAGAAGATGCTTTAGAATTTCAACGAGAAGTTGCATTTGAATGTACCGCAGGGAAGAGTGAGGCAAAGGAAACAGATGAAGGGTGGGACATAGAATTGATACATGGGTGTGTGTCCATAGGTAATTTTGGACATGGAGGGTAAAGTTGTCTCAAGAGACCTAGAAGAAACACTTGCAAAAAGACACATAGTATGTGGAGTATTTATACTTATGATTTAATAATGTGGGTGGTCCTATCCACTGCTTCAAAGGGGCATTATTATTTTAAACTCCATAATTACTACAATACTCATTTTTTTTTTATATATTTTTTTTAATTTTTTTTCTGAACATGAAATGCTTTTTTATAGCATGTTTTACAAGGGGAGGGGGTAAGAGGGTCCAGGTGGTGGAAAAGTACAAAATCTTCTTGGCCTGTGCCTTGAAACATGTCATGGTCTATATGGTACACTGCCTTGAATTATGATCTACCTGCAGTTCTTCAGAAGATATGGTACACTGCTTGAGTTACGGTCTCCCTGCTATTCTTAAGAAGACATGGTACTCTGCTTTGAGTCTATCTGCAGTTGCTAAGCAGGATCTTGCAGTTGCCAAGCTTCAGAGGACATTGTGCAGGTGGGGAAAGGTAGGGGGTAAGGGTAAGGGCGAGGGTCCTGGCTTCTGGCATCTCCCCCTTTTCTGTTTAGTTAGAGAAGGCGTCTTATGTTCAATCCCAACTATGTGAGTTTTGAATTTGGATGTCTAATTATGGGGGGTCTTAGACAAGTTCACAACCCCAAAACACTGATGTGAGACGAGTCACATCGATGGTCGAAGGCTTTAGGCTGTCGACGATGGGCAACGTCAAGGGACTCTGATGTGGGTGAAAGGAGGGTGAGAGCCCTGTCTTAGGCCATGTAGGCTGCACCCACTCCCAGCACCACGCACTCCTTTTCGGCTGCATTGGGTGGGCCCCTGGGAAGTGGACCTACAATAATCCCGTCATTGGGCTAACTCACAGCCATCCTAGTCTCTTGTAAATGTTCAAGTTACCAACCATTTGTCAGTTTGGGGTGTAATATTGTCATAAAGGAAGGCTCCCCAATGTTAGCGGCCATATCAAGGGTGGCCTTGGTTTAGGAAAAAGCCAATTTTTGTTGTGGTGATCAAGAGGCCAAGCTCTCTAGCGAGAGAAATGAGGGCAAAACCAGGCATACCAGGAACCCTTCTGGAGGGTGTGGAAGTCTAGGGGTCGACCGTAGGGGGAGGCAGGGGAGCTGACAGCTGTGTCAGTCTCCTGCGGAGTCACTTCTGGATCCTCTGCAATTTTCAGCTGATGGTAATGAACTTCAACTGCCTTCTTGATGGCAGCATCAACCTGGTTCCGTGGATGACAGGTCGCGGGCGACGATCTCTGTCTCGCTCAATCTTGATGTCCTGCGCACATCCTCTCAATGAGGGTCCGTCCAGAGGGGTCCGTGCCTCGAGCCCCACGTCTGGGTGCCACTAGACCCGACTGGCAGGCCCTAGTTATTCGTGGGGGCGAGGAGGACTGCAACCTGCTATTCTTCAGAAGATATGGTACACTGCTTGAGTTATGGTCTCCCTGCTATTCTTCAGATGATATGGTACACTGCTTTGAGTCTATCTGCAGTTGCCAAGCAGGATCTTGCAGTTGCCCAGCTTCAGGGGACCTTGTGCAGGTGGTAAAAGGTAGGGGGTGAGGGTAAGGGCGAGGCTCCTGGCTTCTGGTCCATCTGGGTTAGAACTTCTAATAGCAGGCATCACGGGTGATTCAATTTTACCTGGAAAGAAAAAAGAAGGGGATTCTCAGGGAGATTTCTCTTCCCTGGGATGCTGCGTGAGTTCAAGCTCCTGGGAGTCCCTGTTTTTCTTGGTTTTCTGCGGTTGGGTACGGAGCTGCTGCCTGCGACCTGCTCTAGGCTCGGTCCCAAACCGGAAGTCACAATACTCATTTCTTACTGCTTCCTCAGTATTCCCTTCCTTGCTCCCTCCTCTCTCTATTTCTATCTGTCTCTCTGTCTCTCTGTCTCTCTCTGTCTCTCTCTCTGTGTCTCTGTCTCTCTCTGTCTCTCTGTCTCTCTCTCTCTCTCTCTCTCTCTCTCTCTCTCTCTCTCTCTCTCTCTCTCTCCCCCCTCCCTCCCTCTCTCTGCCATATATGTGTTTGCCTTTGAGGATGTTTCTTTTAGAGCTGTATACTAGACCATTTTCTTGGCAGTGTAGGGAAAACTTATGTTCATATTACAAGAGTTTCAAGAGTCAGCATTTTTAATACTTGTACCCAACAGTAAGTCACTGCCAGATTCACACCAGTGCCTTTTGAATTCGAGCAGGTGAAGACTTGGAATTTAGATATAACTTCAGCAGATTTTCTCTAACTGCTCCTGTTACCTCTACCACCCAGCTAAGCAAGAGAAGGGAACCATGTGTATCCAGTTTGAAAGGGATGAGAGGTGCTAATGTCTCTCAGACAAAACTAATTCCTCTTGAAAGAATCCCTGAACATGGTTTTAGGTTAATGCTAGAAACACATCCTTTTCTTTACAGAGTAGCAGTTAGTAAGCCTATTTTTCCTTGAAATACTTTATTTGCATCCATTTGCTCAAGTTTTATGCTTAAAAGCTGTAAAATCTATTTTTCATATTAACACCCTCAAACATTTAAACACATTAGCTCTATGCTTTCTATGTGCTCTTGCTGTATCAATGAACTCTGTCCTTCAGATTTTTCTTCTAGCAAATATTTTTGTATTACTTTATTATAAAGGATACATGATAAACTCTAATTACCTCTTAATGAAGTACAATTTAATTTTTATGTAGTCACTATTTAAAAATACAGCATTGAATTTTGACCTGTGTTATTATCACCCTGAATTGATTTGTCTTCTATTTTTCCATTGTAAATCAGCCAGAAAGAACAGAGTCCCTTTGGTTTAGGATGTTCAATGGAGATTTTAATGGACCTTCTAGATTTAGAAAATATTATAATGGAAGATATTTATGCATAGAGACTAAAAGTCTCTTTTCTAATAGTGAATGAAGAAACTCCCACCTGGCTATACTGGTAATTCAGATTTCCTTGTATTTCATCTATAAAAATTAACTGGAGAGCTTTCAAACTTCAAATCTACATCATTGTTCCCTCTCTCTTTTCCCTCCCCCAACACACTTGGGTATATTCTGATAAACTCTCAGGAGGCACCAAGGTAAAGGCTAGTTCCCTGTGCTTCAATTTTGAGCAGTATCATCCAATGAGCAGTTCATGTGGTCACATATAGGAAGCACATATCTAACTTTAAGATTCTAGTAGCTATACTTTTTTTAAAAGGCAAAAATCAGGCAAATGTGCTAGTATAGGTATTTAAACTCACTATTTAGGAAATTGGGGCTGGAGGATTATAGAGTTTGAGGTCAGTGTGGGCTGCATAACAGATTCTAATAGTCTGTGCCATATTAAGATATCCTTCCTTCTCCCCAGTAAATGTTAACTCAGAAATTCCTGTTGTCATTCTGACACCTGGACCCTCAAAAATCTCATCCAGTTGTTTTAGTTATTGTTCTTACTCTAGACTTTTATTTTTAGAGACAAAAACTCACATATAACCTTGGACTTTTGATTTTTTACCTCTCCTTCAAAAATGTAGAGGTTACAAGTATGTGTCATCTTCCCCTCTTTAAGGAATGCTGAGGGAGGTGGATCCTAGGATCTCATGCCCACTTTGTAAACATTCCACCTATGAGCTACATCTTCACGTCAAAAAGCTCTTCTTTTATAAGCATCCAAATTAATCTCATGCTTATGATACTGCATTTTACAAACCAAAAGCCTAGGGTTAGAAAAGTCCTGAGTGTATATTGACTCCGAATAGAATGATAGGAAATGGGAGTCTAGCTGCTGTCTCCCACATAGCTTCTGCCAAGGTCCTCAGCACATCACAGTAATGACAAATGGCTTCAGCTTTGGTGGATTTCTCCTCAGGCTTTCCCTTTCCCTCCCTTCTTTACTACATCAAGAATGAATGTGCCATTCATTGGTAGACTCTTCCAGATGTTAGGTACCTAAGTGAATGAAATGTTGGTAAAGTCTCTGCACACTTGAAGAGTCATTTCTACGTTATCACACCTCCATGATTTATTAGTGAGGTGGTCTTTGCATGGAGTTAAACATTTAGATGGTAAGCCTATTTTTTATTCTTTTCTTTTTAAAAATGTTTTACTTGATTATTTTATCCATTTACATTTCAAATGTTGTCCACTTACCCAGTCTTCCCTCTGCAAACTCCCATCCCAAGCCCCCTCCCCATTGCCTCTAAGAGGATGCTCCCTGACCCACATACCCACTCCTGCCTCACCCCTCTAATATACACTGGGGCAACAAGCCTCTGCAGATGGTAAGCCTTAATGGGTATTTAAACATGTCTGTCAGCTCCAGGAAATTTCTCTGACCCTTTCCATCTGATTCTGCTTCCCAGCACATTAAAGAAGCAGGCAACTTAGTTTATCATATCCTATGGTTTTATACAAACAGAATCACATTCTGTGTTGTCTTTTATTCATTTTTCCAAGGTTGAGTAATTGAATAAACAGCAGTGATTTACCAGTTGGCTGCTTGTTGGATGTCGGGGTTAGGTGGGGCTCTTTTCTTTTTCTCCTCTTAAAACCATTATTTATAAAATATAAAACCACTGTGGACATTCTACAATGTGGATTTTTATTTTGGATAAAAATGCTTTCATTTCTCTTGGGTGAATAACGGAATGAAATTGCTGAATAATTGTGTGGCTATAAGTTATAAAACTCTCAGTGTAGATTCAACTATTTTACATGCTAGCCAACTATACGGAAATATACTATTCTGGTTGTTTTATCAACCTACCAACACTGGGTGTTTGCAAGCTTTTTGCTTTGTGCTCTTTATATGTATGTGCATTGGCACCTCCTATAGTTTTTGTTTGTATCTTCCTATGACTGATGGTGTTAAAGGCTTTTAACTATGCTTTGTATATATCCTTTTCTGTAATATTGAACTCCTACTCCATAGAGGTCACACAAATTTACAAATGCTGAGACCCAGGAATTTGAATATATCTATGACATTAGTGACAAAATGCATGTATGTGAAAAAACTATTCTGAAAGGTGTACAAGTATGGGGTGGTTTCAGATGGTCTTTGTAGTTTCAAATTGATTGGTAAGTAGCACAGTTCAACATATTTGAATATAAGGCTGTAGTTCAGCTTCTCTGCCCAACAAATTCTGATGATATTTGTCTCCTAATTCTCTTCCCATTAAGTATACAGTTTTATTCAGTGCAGTGTAGTGACTGTACCATTACCTGTTCTATTCCCAACTATTTACTCCTGTGCTGTAATGAACACAATTTTGTGGGTTTTTTTCATTTCCCTATTCTGTCATTCAATATTATGTCCTCCATCTGTTCCATCATGCACATACATAGTGGTATTTTCCTTGAATTTCTTTTTCATGTTCAGCTGGAACTCTGCTCTGTAGCAATCCGTTGAGTGCTAACTGCTGTGCTAATGTACAGCCTTTACCAAGTGGCTATGTTGATTGATGGCCAGCCGGGTATGTGCATGGAGTTATTTTCAAGTCAGGTTAACTAGAACACACTTAATCATTCTCATTCTCCCAGAAGAACATCTGAGAAACTCTTTTGATGATAAATTTCATGGCTGAAAAAACTAAGTAATGAGAGGATCTGCTGTTTTGGATCAAAGGGGTACACTTACGAGGTAGTTTTGATTTTAGTATGGAGCCAGTGTGGTGGAAGTGCAATTCACTAAGCCGTGCTGATTGAAGGCCATGAGCTCTGATGCTGCAATCGCAGCCAAGGTGTGTTCCCAATTAACACAGCTACATGGTGCCCAGGATTAAATAACTGAAAGACTCTCTTCTTGTCTATTGAATGCTAGGGATGGAAACCTTAACTTTCCACACCAGTCCCTCCAGGGGTTTTCCAGTCAGCATAGTGGGAGCTTAGATGGCTGAAGTGTTAGATATTCTTGACACTGCCCTTTGATGGTGGTAGCGGTGATACTGGCTACATAATCACTGTGAGATGCTCTGAGAAACCATGTTGAGCAGAGGGCTCTCTCTGAGATCCCACCACTAGCAATTTATTCCATTTTTTGTTGAGGAAAATTGTCTTCAAAGGCAAATGCCTTTAGTAAAAGGGAAATCTATTATGGCAAATATCTTATGACACTGTCTGTCAAGGATAATTTCTAGAAACTCAGTAAGACTACATTCTGATTAATATTTTTCTAAATGGTTCTTAGAATTATAAAAGAAGTCTATTATGAAATTTTGATCTAATTTAACATCTCTCTCTCTCTCTCTCTCTCTCACACACACACACACACACACACTCACATATACATATACACACACACATATGGGGGGCATACACTGTAGCTGATTCTTCATAACTGTAGGTCTCTGCATGTTTCATTGAAAACAGAAAAGAACAGTGACACTTTCCTACACATATACAGAATATTTGCTTGTCATTTCTAAACAAGATAGTATAGGAACTATTTACTTGGCCTTCATACTATATTAAGTGTCATGAGTCATCTAGAGATGATTTAGGGTGTAATGGACCACTGCCTAGAATTTATATAAAAATATACCACCTTCTATACAGAACTTGATCCTCCCTGGATTTTGATATATGATGAATGTTTCTGGAACTAATCTTCTGAAGATATCAAGGGATACCTGTATATTTCACTATGACTTTCCTTTGTCTTTTTATTTTTTTTTGAAAAACCAAGCCTCAAAAACTCACTTTAATCACAACCTAAGAGCACCAGCTGCAATATCTGAGGACAAACTCTGAGTACAGTGCTGTGTGGCAACTGCACACTCACACAGGGCTCTGAGAAGGCCCCTAAGGGCGACTAACGTTAGGGAGGGGGGAAGGGGAAGTCCCAGAATGGGGATGGGGCACTCTGTAGGGGAAGGTGTTACTTCTTGGCAAAAGAGACCTTCATATCATTGTTTTCTGTGATCTTAAAGCCTTGCAGGGCATCTCATGATGCCTGGGCTGCTCTTCATTGTCAAATTCCACAAAGGCGATGTCATGGCACCCAGGGACCACCTGTCTTTTGATTTTTTATGATAAGTCTATTTCTTAGCATAAAAAATCTTAATGATCATTGTATAGATTGTATATATTAACATTATCATTAGACTTAAACGAATATTTAAAATTAATTTTCTAGCTACAGATAATTTATATGAAACCCGCCTCAAAAAAAAAAATAGGGGAAAATGTCTTTCTCAGATTTATTTAAATGTAAATAGTTTATGATGATTTCTTGGAGTACAATTGTTTGAACATTTTAATTTTGGTTGGTATTACCAAAACTTATTCAAGAAATGTTGTACTATTTCTGTTGTACTATTTAAGTTTTAAGCAGTAAGCAATCATGCTTGTTTTTTAACTTTCTTGCTTGTATTACAGTCTCATAAAAACATTGGCAACTTGCTGAGTCTTATTATTTATAACGTATATCAGAGGTCATTAATGACAATTTAGTTATGTTATTGAGCACCCATTGTATGCAGAAATTGTTTTAAACACTCATAATACAACAGAAAAGCTGTAGTTTTCTGGCTTTACTCCCTCTCTTGCTTACATTCTGATAATAGAAGAGAGAAAAGAGATAGAGAAAAATAAACACTAAAGACTCATGGGTGTTATGAGGAAAAATAAAGCAGGCTCAGAGAAGAGATAGCAATAAAGAGATGTGAAGGGTTGCACAGTACTTTTAGTGAGAAGGTCAGAAATGTTTTTCTTCAGTGGTGACATTTGTGAAGAGAGCTTTATTAGAAAGATGGACAGTACCCCTCTCTGGGAAGAGTATTCCAAGCAGAAGAGAAGCCCAGTGCAAAGACTTTTGGCACCAGTGTGCCTGGAAGGTCACCAGAGCAACAGAGAGATTTTCATATGAAGAGGTGGAAAGATGAGAGGGGCAAGAGAGAGCCTGAGTGTTATCCCCTGGCCACAGCAAGATGAGACAAGGATGTGCTGGTCCCTGGAGGACTTGAGAGTTAGTAGATAAAAGAGATGTCAGATTTCTTTAAGCCTTTCCCAGAGGTGAAACAATGGCCTGGCAGTGCGAGAATGAAACCTGAAGGCAGACAAGAAAGGACATCTAAAGAAATATATTAATAATAAAGCCAATCAGACAAAATAGAGAACAATAGATTAGCAGTTGTCAGGGGCCAGTGGTGGGAGGGTTTGAATGCCATTATGATAAGCAACACAGGAAACCAAATGGTGTGACATTTCTCGGCTTGGTTATAGTGCTGGTTATGTAAATCTGTACAGAAACTAAAATTCCTAGATGTGCACACACACACATAAATGTACACACATGCACACACAGGCAAATATATGTCCATATATGCATACATGCCAATGCATACCCATAAATGCTCACATTCATTCACATATAGATAGGCACACACAAACACATATTCATATACTGTTCCATATGCACACACAGAGACACACACAGATACACACACAGATACCTGCATATAGATTACACACGCATGCACACATAGGCACAAAAACACATACATGCACACGTACCCAGATGCACATACATGCATACATGTACATGAACTCACAGAACACACACCTGCATAGGCACACACACACACACATATGCACACACAATGGAGCACATGCATGCACAGACACACAGGAGAGCACATGGTGGGACACAATTTTATGCATGATTACAGTCCTAATAAATTTTCACAGAAGCTAAAATTCCTAGAAATATGTGCTCTGTTAAGAATGTCATTGAAATATTGGTGAGAATTGTATTGAATCTGTAGATTGCTTTTGGTTATTTTTACAATATTTATTCTGCCACCCAATGAACATGAGAGGTATTTCCCATTTTCTAGTGTCTTTTCCAATTTCTTTCTTCAGTGCTTTATAGTTTTCATTATAGAAGATTTTTTTTCCTTCCCTGGTTAGCTTTATTTCTAGATATTTTGAGGCTATTTTGAATCAGATTGCTTCCTTGATTTCTTTCTCAGCATGTTCATTATTTTTGCAACTGGATTTTGCATCTTTGTTCTTTGCTGAAAGTATTTATTAGAACTAAGAGCTTTTTGGTGGAATCCTTAGACTCTATAGGGGTCTTTATATCGTATCTTCTGAAAATAAGGATAATTAGACTTCTATCTTTCCTGTTCATATGTTCTGATTTTGACTCTTGATTTATTTCTCTGCCTAAAAATTACAGCATTAGTTTAGTAAAAGCTGAGAGAGTCTGACACTGTTGTCTAAACTCTGACTTTAGAGGAAATGCTTTCAGTCTTTCCTGATTCAACTCTCCAAAGACTTAAAACTGTAGGTGTGGGAGAGATACCTCAATGGATACTTAAAACTGTAGGTGTGGGAGAGATGCCTCAATGGATACGAGCATACTCTACTCTTGGAGAGGACCTGAGCTCTATTACCAGCACCTCCATAAGACAGCTCACAACCACCTGCATTTCTAGCTCCAGGTGCTCTAACCCCAACATGATGCTGTGATACATCCTGATTGGTGCTGCATGCATATATGTACAACTCCCACCCCCTCACATATAAGTGCACTTAAAAATAAGTGAAAATCAACAAAGCAATGATAGCAAATGCTAGAAGTGATGTGGGAAAAGGGTAAGATTCACTTATTGGTGATAGGATTGGAAACTGGTACAGCCAGTCTGCTGTGTGAAGAATTCTCAAAAAACTAAAAGAATCTTCAAAAAGATCATTGGCGCAGCTCTACAACTAACTCCTTGACATAAGAGTAAAAGACCCAACATCCTACTTCGTAGACAATCCATCAACCATATGCATTGCTGCTCTCTATTTATAATAGCTTATAAGTGGAAACAACCTTAATGTCCTTCAGCCAATAAATGGAGGATGAGAATGTAGTTCATACACTAATGTAAAGCAGAATGAAAACATGAGCTTTGTAGGCACATGGATAGAATGGATAAAGATCACACTGAGTCAGGCAAACTAAACATGAGCTTTGTAGGCACATGGATAGAATGGATAAAGATCACACTGAATCAGGCAAACTAGACCCAGAAAGGCAAACACAGCATGTTCTTCCTCAAGAAGCTTCTATCTCCAAATCTGCAGGTTTAAGTCCTATCCTGGAGTAACTTTATAATCCAGGAAAGTTAAAAATATATATCATTTCCAGAATTGGTGAAAAACGTTAGAGAGGGGAATAGCAGGGTACACATGATCTGAGAGTTGAAATGAGAAAGTGAACTAGAGAGGGGGAAGGGGATAAATATAGAAGGAGAAAGGAGGGTAAAAAGGAACAAGGACATTGAAAAAGTAATATTGTATCATACTATAAACTGTCTATCAAAAGACCTATGTTACACATACATTGATATGTAAATATACGTGTATATAGTTTAAAATTTTTCTACCTGGGTTCACAGTACTGCCTCCATGAGCCAAAAATTTTCTAACAAAAACCTGCAAACCAGCCATGGCAATCCTTCTTTTGACTTGGTAGTCATAGACAATTGCCATTGCCTTTGGTTGTCTCCAAGAGCTGGAAGATAAAGTCCTTTTGTTAAAGATACCATGCATAGCAAACACAGAACCCAAAGGCCACAGAGCTGGAGTTGACCACAAAATTTCCTCCCTGAGGACTAGTTTTCATGGTATTAGAAAACACCATTTATGCTTCCAAAGGAGGAGACCAACAGTCCCGTCAGGGAAGATGTCTATGAACAATGACCATTGATTGTTGATCAATGTGCATGTTAAACCTAACATTATAATAGAGGTACACACACTTTAATGCTACCAAACAAAAGCTCTCTCACTGGACTCAATCAAATTAAGAAGAGAGAAATCATACCTGGCACAGCAAACCTAGCCAACTTGCCAGAACTATTGCATGGATCTTCGAGGAAAAGAGACAATGGCCACTCTACTGTACCAGCATCATCCCTAGCTACATTCTAACTATTTCCCTTATGCCCATATATAAGTGTAGACCTGAACTCTCATCAAGGAAGCCTCTCTTTGGAACAGATGAAGGGAGACCACTACAGAAAGCCACAGACATTCAAAAGACTTACTTAGAGAGCTTATTCCCAAGTAATGAATCTATAAACCAACTTCTGCTGCTAAGGCTCAAGGATTGTGAAAGCCGAAGGAATAAGAGTGAGCTATGATGTCAGGTGTCCTAAGAATATCAGAAACTACGGCCATACAGTCATACAAACATGAGCTAGGGTAAGGCAATCCACATGCTAGTGAGGATGGAGAAGCCCTCACTTCATCCTAACAAAGAATTACAAACAAGGAATGCTGAGAATGAGAGAAAATGTTTTCCTTAACAAAGAGTACAGCAGTTGGTTATCCAATAACAAATGGTCAGCCCTGAAAACTTATACCTACAAGTAATATTATAGAGATTACTGAGCATGTTATTTTTATGCATTAGGTGTGGTGTGTGTGTGTGTGTGTGTGTGTGTTTGTACGTGTATAGAAAAAATTAATAAAAAGAAAAAAGACTATGAGTTTAAAGATGGAATGTTACATATTTGAGAGAGTTTGGAAAGGAAAGAGAAAGGGAAGGGAGAAATGATGTAATTACGTCATAATCTCAAAAAAAGATAATTAAAAAACAAAAACTAGGCATATGATTTAAGTGTGTTTAATCCTAACATGTCTACAGGATAAGATCCAGAGTTTGTGAGTTGATTCCTTAAGGGATATGCACACGCGCACGTGCACGCACACGCACACACACACACACACACACACACACACACACACACACACACTGATAACAGAAAGACCTGTGTCAAAGTGGAAGATATCTGAGATGTCACCTAGTCTCTGTCTGTCTCTATGTATATATGTATACGTATATGTATGTATGTATGTATGTATGTATGTATGTATCTAGCTATCTAGCTAGCTATCATCTATCTATCTCTTACACATGTGCACATGAACACACAGGTGCACAACTTATCTTCCAAAAAACAAAAGAGAGGTGGGGTAGGAGACTATCTTCATAGTTTTGCCCAAGTATTTTCAGATATTTCAGCCCCTCCCCATGCTGCTGATGTCCCCATCCATGAACAAAGCCTACTTTATGTACAATTGCTGCTACTCCTAGGTGTGTTTAATTGCATCCTTGTTCTGTAATGGACCCCAATTTTCATGTGCATACCTTAATTCCTCCAGTCAGATTGTAAACCCACCAGGAAGCAGTACCATAGAGCCTGCACTCTGGGACTTTCTGCAGTGCCTAGGAAAAGACTGTTCTGGCAAATGCCTGCTGTAGCTTCAGCAGCTGTACCAGGATGAACAGAGGGCAAGGTGGCTCAGCAGCAGAGCCACCTCAGAGAGGGGTGGGGGTGGAGGGCTCAACACTTGTATTCTAGTTTTCATCCTGCTGGTATGTCATATATGACAGTGGCCTGTGGTAAAGAGATGTTTTCTCCCTCCAAGATAGTTTATTTTATGAAGAATGCATTTCTTTTGCAAGGCCACTGCTTATCTCTTAGAGACTGCAAGGGTTAATTGTTGAATGCAGACATGCCCACACTTTCTATGTATAGTTTTCCACTTCAGCATGATTAACAAATATGCGCTACATTCTGACCTTAATGCTCCTATTAACCTCACTCTAGTGATGCTGCATGTTATTACCAATATCTTGCTTTTAAGGTTGTCACTGATTAATAGTTCTTTCATCTACTGGGCTCTCATTGGTGGGCAATCTTTCTCTTTGACAGTAACCTTTATTTTTTCCTGTAATTCCTCTATCTATTTCTGGGGCATTTTCTTTCATATTTCAAAGTTTTTCCTACTTTTAAGGTAACTCATAGGAACATAAAACAATGGACATGCCTTTGAATTTCAGATGAGAGTTTCAATCTGACCTAACCCCAGGATCTGTGTGTGAATGAAGACCGTGAAAGTATGAATGAACCTTAGTTGACTTAGGAAAAGCCTCTCTCTGGGTACAAGTATTAGAAATAGATATCTTAATGTATCTAAACTGAGGCATTGGCTTGGCAAGAGAATGATGAGCTAGATATCATCTCATATTTGTCCCTTGATGATGAAACTATGGATTTAAATTGTATTAGCATATTGTGGCAGTGTAGGTTGAAAATTTCAGTCATCTTCATGATCATTTCTCCCTGCTTTTCTTCACTATTTTCTTCCTCTTTCATTCCTTTCCTCCTTCCTTTCCTTTTTCCTTCCTTCCTTCTTTTTTCCTTCTTCCCTTCATTCTTTCATTCTCTGACAGGATCTCATAAGTCTCACACTGGCCTTGGATTCCTTATGTAGCTGATGATGACTTTAATTTCTGATGCTCTTGTCCCATGTGGGTATCACTGTGCCCAGTTTACACCATGCTGGTCACAGAATGCAGGATTGCATGATAATAAGTATTCTACCAGCTGATCTACACACCCAGGCCAGCCTTTTAAAAAACTCTTTCAATTGTATTTCAAATCTTTGCTGTTAAGTGCTATCTTTTAAAATTCAATTTCTGCATTAGAATTGGAAATATTTAATCAAGTTATATTGATAACTTGTAAATGCTCACTGTGTACTTGTAAGAATTAGGCTTGTTTGAAGTTTACAGGGTGAACAGGGCACAGCAAACATCTGTTCTTATGTATGGGGTGACAGAACTCTAATTCAGTTTGTGTGCTATTCTTGTTTAATGTCTTCATGGTGCATGTAAGTTTCTACTGTGGAAAAATGTTTATTTCTAACTACTCATTTTCAGAAGCCTTGGGTTTTTTTTTTTTTTTGACCATAAGCACTTGGCAATCTGAGAACCTTGTAATACTGAGCCTCTGGTAAGAGTGGTGTTAACAGTAGAGTTTTAAAAACTTAATTGGAGGAAAATGAAATATGTTCAAAATGGACAGGGAATGTGTAAGGCCTTGGGAAATGGCAGGCTTGTAGTTTTAATCTTTAATGTGTTTCATGAAAGGCAAGGTGAATGAACGCACTGACCTCTGGATGGAATTCTAGATTGATTAAACCACTGTAGATGAGTCAGAGGATATTCCTAGGAATGTTTTTTTTTTTGTTCTGCTTTGTTTTTCTTTGTAGAGATGAGATACTTTATAGGACACCACAGTGCTCTCTCCATTCTAGACTTCTGGAATGAGCACACCTATGAAGAAAAAATTTTCTAAGGAGGAAACAGTCTTATTTAAAATTTTCTTGTTCCTTTATTTATTTATTTATTTATTTATTTATTTATCTTTTTATTTATTTATTTGTGTGTGTGTGTGTGTGTTTGTGTGTGTATGCTTATACACTCATGGGCACATGTTGCATGTACATATGTGTAAATGAGAAGACAACATTGGGTGTTGCTACTGAGGTAACTTTCATTTTCTTCTCTTCCTTTTCTCTTCCATTGTTTTTGTTTTTGTTATGGTTTTGTTGTTGTTGTTGTTGTTGTTGTTGTTATTGTTGTTTTTGAGACAGTCTCTTACTAGATGAGAACTTCACCATGAAGGCTAGGCTAGCTAGACAGTGGATTCCAGAGATCCACCTAGGTTTGCCTCTCATTTAAACCTCAGTGCCACTGTAAGCACGTACATGAGTTCTGAAGTTCAATCTCAGATCCTGAACCTCCCAAGGCAGTTGCTTTACTGAGTTCTCTTAGCAGTCCTACCTGTTACTCTTTAGACATTAAGATTTATTTGGTCAGGCAAAGGTCAGTCTACAAAAGCATTACAAAGTAAGTCTCAATTTCTTACAATATGACAATTGATATCAAGTCTTAATTTTATGTATTTCAGACATAAAATAAGACAGTAACTCTGGATGGTAGTACATAATACAGCTAATGGGAGCTCTTGTCTACTGGCTGGCAGGGTATGGTTCTAGGTGTGTTTTCAGAGGAGAAAACCACATGAGGTTGTAGAGACAGCCATGCTTTGGATTCTCTTCAGTTAATTAGGCGTGAGTTGCCCTCAGCTCTCAGATGAAGTGGTTCATCATTGATTCTGTCCTCTATAAGGAGCTCCAGAAAGGATCTTTTACTTCTTTTTTCATCTTTACTGTAGTATCTTGAGCTGACACATGTCTGACTTTTATCTGAAATGCCACGACTACTCTAGTACTTGTGTTCTTCTTATTACAAGATTAGCCATGATAAATGTGTCTCCTCATTGAACTCCATTGTTTTGAACAACTCCAATGTATTCATTTATTATTTATTTATGATAATTCCAACTTAAAAATATTAAATTATTTAAAAAAATGATTACAGGTGTATTGTTTTCAGTTTGTAGAAAAAGTTGTTCTTTAGGAAGTTCAATCAACACACCTTTATAAACATCATTAATAATATTTTCAAATTTCATGTTAATTTATATTTAAGAACTTCTAACTATATCCATGCTGCTTTTAATAAGAAATTATCTAAGTTTATTTTAAATGAAATACTTATTAGTGTTTCTCTAATTTTGATGTTTTCTTTATAAAATCAGTGTTTCAAAAATGACATGTATTTTAGGACATATAAATAGTAGTTTTATGACCATTTTTCTCAGACTACTTAGGTATATGTAAAAAATTGAAGACTATGAAATTTCCATGAAGGTTTTTATAACATAAGCAGGTATTTTTAAAATTCACGAAATTCTACGTCATACCATTCACTATCCTTATTTTCTACATTCGTAAGTGTTTTGCTCAAAGTATCTTGCTGAATGCTTTCTCTTCACTGTAGTGAAAGCATCAGCATAAAGACTTTTACTCATGCTCACACAGAAAATGGAGTGATGCAAACAATCACTTCAGCCTGCAGGCAGGGAGACACACAAGGAATTTAAGTTCTACTGATCTTGCACATGAAAAAGCCTCACATAGTGACCAAGAGGTAAAGAAGAGCAAAAACTGAAGTCATACTGTTTTGGTTCCTGTCATGTGTCCATCAAATACAAATTATAGAATCTCAGATATAAATTTCACAGTTAAGTTTTTGATTAGAAATGAGAGGTTTTACCATCAGAGTTAACTCACAGGTTTGATGTATTCACCAAGATTCTCCATGTGAATTGCATAGCAAACACATTGATTGATATGTTTCAAATCCATATGGTCCTTGAGGTATGGACGTTGTACCCAAAAAGACACCCTAATAAGATCTTTTAATTTTCTTCTTAAAATACAAATATATATATTACATAATTCAGATACCCTAAGAATAGTTGAATTGCTAAAAACAAGGAGGAAGGAGAGGACAATTAAGGAAAAGATACTGACAAGGGTTTAGAAATAGTCAAAGGGCACAGACACTATGTAGGTCAAGTTGGTTATTCTATTGAGGTTTGTTGGTAAGAGATCTCTTTGGTTCATATAACAATAACCTCCCTGTTTGATGGATCTTTAGTGAGAGTATTTTGTCAATTGTGTTCTTAAAATAATTGTCTATAAATTACTCTGAGAGTTCATTTTTCAGCATGCTAATCATAGATTTTTCAAGATTTACTAATTCTTAATGTTCTCCCTGCTACCTTGGCCCCAGTTCTGTCTCAAAGCTGAGTCTATTGTATTCCACTGGAGATAAGCTACTAGATTAGAATTGGGGCCTGAAAGTAACAGATTATCAGAGCGAGGTACGTAATAAATCAGTGGGAAGAAGTTTTGAAATGCAAGGGTTTATGTTTGTAATATGTAGACAAGTTACAAATAGTTTTGGTTTAAAAAAATGAGACATGTATTTCTCTGTTCAAAAGAATGAACCATTCTCCATTTTTAAGTTGCTTTGCATGGCCTCATTCCTGTCCCTTTCAGTGACTCTCAGAGCCCTCCTTTGAAGTTGAAGTTAACTTACTCAGTGTAAAGTGATTTGCAAATTTTAAGTAGCATGTACTAACAAGGCCATATCATCCAGCAAGGCCTTCATTTTCCCTTCTGTTAAGGAGGGTGTATGATTTACTTTAGAGATACATAGTTCTTTCTGGAGACTCTAAAATAATCATGGCACTCACATCCTGTTCTCCCTTTGTAGGGGTTGTCAGCAGGACTCTGGTATTCAAAGGCTAGTTCTTGTTATTCTTAGAAAACCAGGTTCTGAGTCATCAGAATGAGGGGCTGCCTTGCCTGATCCTCCCACACTGGCTTCCAGGCATTCTGTGATGTCTAAAACCATCACCCAATTTGCTTCCATTCTCAATGGCATCCATCCTCTTCCATTTCCTCCTTCCACTTCCTCATCTCAACAGTGGTTCTGTATTCTCAGCACTCTTGCTTCTTTCTAGTTCATGTTCATTGGCTTCTGGGACATGTCATTATCTTTGCCCTTTATTAGCTGATGAGGAGAAATAGTTTGTAAGAGTCTAAGATTTGCACCTAGTAAAAGGTGAGTTTTGGTCCCACCTTTTCCCAAATTCAAGGTATTTTATTTTTATTAAGAGGGACAAAAAGGTGTGTGGTAGATGGTATGTATATACATCTTTAGGAAGGGACTAACATTAACATGTAAAATTAAAATAATCACATAAACCATTTCATTTACTATCTCTTCAGCCTTTAAACTAATCACAGGGACCTTTTGTAATCACCACAGAAATCCCCACACAGCTCCTCCTCTCTCTACAACAACACCTCCTGATATTTCACCTTTACAGTTGACAATTTTATTAATTAAATTTGTTCTTTGGTGATTTCATCCATGCATATTGTACATTTTATATTCTCAGCCTCTCTTTTCTCAATCCCATCCCTGTCATCATACCCTCTTCTTAATAATACTTCCTCCATCATGTTAATGCCCCGTTGTTTTTTAAACCCATTGAGTTTAACCAGGGCCATTTGTGTCACCATAGGCTTGGCTATCCATTACAGCATTAGGCTTACTACTGTATGTACAATTGAGGATAAAAACCACCTCTTGGCAGAATCTTCTAGTAGCCAATATTTCAGCTTCCTTGAGCCCACCTTCCATCCATAACTAGTTTTATACTGGGACAGCCATACCTAGTCAAGTGCAGGTGACCACAGCTGCCTTGAGTTCAAGATAGCAATGGCTGCTGTTGATATTTCAGAGTTACTTTTCTGTAGGTTGTATCTTGACAATTTAAAAAAACATTGCAATGTTTTCTTTTCCTAATTATTACTACAATGGCAGATATTTTTTCCATCCTCATTTTTGCTACAAACACAAAGCCATAGCAAAACTGAATGTTATAATACAGATTTAGGAAGATTGGCACTGAGCTCCTCACATCACACATGTGATGGTGTGATGTCTCAGCTAAGGCATCTCAGGAAGTCCCGATTACTCACATTCCTCTCAACTGCATTTGATGACTAAAGGTGGGCCTGAGGGGTGGAGAAATGCCTCAGCAGTTAAGAGCATTTATTATTTATAGACATCCTCTTGGTTCAATTCCAACACCCACATGATAGCTCACAATCACCTGTAACTTCTGTCTTCTGGGGCACGGGGTATGCATGTGGTACACAAACATGCATGCAGATAAAACATCCATCCACATAAAAGAACTAATTTAAAAATATTTTTAAATCTGTCTGAAATTATTATAATTGTTGGGTTAAAATCGAAGGTGATAGAAAACATTAAAATTCTTTAAAAGGTTGGATTGGATTCAAGCTTGATGCTCCATGCTTGATACCGAGCACATCACTGATGCATGTTAGTCAATATTCTTAGCATCAGTAACTTAAATAGGTGATTAGGGAAGACTCATTCTCATTTGACTCCTATCATTCTTTCCATAGACAATGAAATCTTTGTTTTAAAGTGCTAAAGAGGAGGGAGACTCTTGGCCTGAACCCTCTTAGAAGCCACGCTTTCCAGATAGAGAATATTTCTGCCTTTGACCTCTCTGCTAACTCTGTTCTTTCATCTGTCCTCCTGACATACCTAAATTTCCTCTTCGTCAGGACACATTCTCATCCTTCTATATCTCTTCAGGGCCTTCTCTTTCACCCATAATGTTTTTAATTTTATAAAGAGTAAAAAATGTTATCCTTAGGCCATTTCTTTTTCTTAATTCTTCCTTTGTTCTCTCTTGAGCTCTTAGCTAAATATCCAGAAAGCAAACAGAAAGAACACCTCAAAATGGGCTCAAAAGTGAGACCATAAAATAATAAACACAGTGTTCCATGCTTCTATACTTCTTTACACACATAATTATTGGCTGTCGATTGCTCTATAAAGCTGTATTCAGACTTCATTTTTATTCTGAATATTGCTTTTTCATTTTTCAGTCTACCGTGTAGTTACTCTTCAGCAATAGCAAATGTATCCACGGATGGGCATTTTCTAATTGATTAAATTAAATGAATTAAATTTGGAAACTTTTGGACATGTGTCCAAATTTCACATAATTACTTCTAATTGCAGAAATTATTTTTCAGATATCAAATCTGCTGTATATACACACATCCTCCTGCCAAATTATATTGCACAGTACTTTGCCAAGAGAGTCACAATATGGCTAAAATTAAGCTTCATTAGGTGTAACAGGATGAGATGCAATTTCATTTTTAAAGCTGACTGTAAGTACTAGAAGAAAGATTTGCTTTTATTCTGTCTACCAACTTAAAAGATTGATATATTATTTTGCAAATCCCAGTGGCAAAAGGTAACTGAAATAATGCATGCACTTTCTCAAAGGCAAAGAACTTCATGCCTAAAACTGTGCTATTATTTATCTTTACCCTTCATCCATTTGACTGCCTTGGTCTGTAAAAGAGGCCGTTTTTATTTTAGCAGAAGGAGGATTGAGTTTCTGCCAAGTCAGTGTATTCCCTAAATGGATATGTCAGAGGCAATATTGTTTCTCAAAAATCATTTAGGAAGCAGCATTTTTACATAAGTAGGCTCTTTCATTAGTTTTGAATTAAATTTGGGCAATTGCTGTTTCTGTTATGGCTGCTTCTTGGAAAACCCAAGCAATGAGGGAGTCCTACGTCCTTGAGTCAAAATTTCCTTTGGGGCTTATGATGTCTGTGTCAGGCTTGGAAGATTGGGATGGATATAACTTGTCTGTATATCTTCTTTGTGGGGGTTGATGATATTTACAAAATTGAATATTTTGCATAAAATCAATTAAAGATTGAGAGTTTAAATTGTTTGAAGAAATGTAGAAAGAAGGTAAGTTGATGTAGGTTCCAGGGTGTCTGAAGAAATGCATCTGGTTTGCATTTTTAGTCTTGAAAATGCTAGGGGAAAATATAGTCATTAATTCTCCAGATGCATCTCATTGTCCTGAAGATAATGAGCATTTAATTATGCCATGACAGAATTACATTGACTGCTTTGTGAGTTTTTACAGAATGTCTTGATTTTTTTCATCTAATAATAGATATATTAAAAAAAGAAGTATCTATTAGCTGCTATGATAACATTTTTTTTCTTTAGGCAAATGAATAAAAGGGGCTATAGACTAAAGGGAGGCTTGTAAATATTAATTATAATTAACAAATTAATATTGTTCTGTTTCATTTCAATTTCTGCTTGGAGGGTTAAAAACATAAAGCCAATTAGATCTTGTAAAACATCCATCAGTTAAGATAGAAGTGGGGTTCTCTCACAAATCTTTGCATCATACTGTTTTGTTAAATCAAATTAGTTGAGATTCTAGCTGGGTTTTATTTTAAAGGATAAATTATACAAGTGTCCATTATTCTATATTGTAATTAGTAGTATAATTACCAATGTGGTAGGTATACTGCTAACCACAGCAGTAAGCTTTTTTCTTACTTACAGTACATTTTCCTTAAAACTCTATATGCATCTGAAATCACCTTTTTCCTAAAGAAGATAATGAACTTTATTTCCTTCTAGAATTCAGAACAGTGCACATTTTGTAACACTGAGTGTATCACTACCAGCACATTTCGTCCCTTGTTAATTAGCAGTCTGTGCATCGAGTCATTCATTATTTAAGAAAGCTTTGCAATCATTAGTAGCAGACTTCAACATTTCTTTTAGCCTAGGTCAATTTAATCATTTCTCACTGCAAATGAAAAATTCCAGGTTAGGTACCAGAATATTCAAAATATTAATTACTACAGAATATGAGTAATCGCTTAAAATACAGTAATGTATTCCTCAGCATTGGGAAAGACTCTGATACATAGAGATCAAGCTTTATCCTTGTTAAAAGTTTTGGGGTATTTTAATACTTAGGGATCATTAGAAGTCTCTGAGAGAACTGAAATTGTTGTGTACAGAGGCCAAGCAGCCTATGAGACCTGATTAATGGTGCCTTCGGTCCAGCCTGTGGTCAGTGTCGGGGGGCAGAAAGCTTCCAGGAGGAAAATGCAGTAATAAAGGTTTTCACTGACCAGGGATTCACTGTGTTTGAGATGACAGAGTTAGTTAACAACCATTTCAAAGGAAAGAGGGTAGTGATCAGGAAAGCAAGATTCCTACTTCAAACCCTCTAGGTAGAGTCTGACTCGGAGTAAATGAAAGCTTAATAACGTGTGAACTGTAGATCACCCAACTCCAGCAGGATCCAACTCTATCCCACTCACTCCCTAAGATACTGGAATCAGAACATTCTTATGCATGAGTAAGGGGTAAATAGTAATTACTCTTCTGGGACAGAGCAAATTTGGGGTTCTATATCTCCTCAGTGGGCCATATCTGACCCTAGGTTAGAATTTTGAAGAAATGGTATAAAGAAAAGTTTAGGTCTAGTTTAAAGGGTTAAATTGAGTCTGGCACATTGATAGGTTCCTTGGATCTATCATATCTCTGTCTACCTCTCATAGATTGTGGCTTATACAAAGGCTATTGTGTCTTGACCAATGCCTTCATTTTATAGAAAGAAAATGAAAGACAGATGGGGGTGGAGGGTGACTTTGCCTCCTGGCCTCAGGCACAGGCTTTTCTCTCCTCTGAATTTGAGAACAAAATTGTACAAACCACCTGAGTCTTTGGAGTTTAGTTTTTCAGTCAAATTGATTAATTAAACTCAAGTTAGCCCTAAAGGTAACATCCAGGGATAACAGTCAATAAGTGTAGAAGCATCCTATATTTGTCCTTCTCTAGTGTTCTGAAGCTGTTAAGTGCTTTCTGACATATTCATGATTTATTTCTGGAGCAAATGTGTCCTAGGGTGAGGCTTAGGGCCATGAAAGACCCGAGCTGACCTGGACACATCGATTCAGTGCCTAAGTGAAGCATCTTAGACATTTCACCAGGGCTGGAAGAATTTATTGATATAGATTAAGACTAACTGTCCATCAAAGCAGCAGGTGCTGAAGAAAAATGACTGTTTTGACAAATGGTTTCACCCCATGCCTGGGTCTCTAATATGTCACTTTGGAGTCCCCAAGGAAATTACTTCCTGATCTTTTCCCAGGCAATAGTGACCCTCTCTACTTTGAAATCTTCTATTACGTGCATTGTCTAACAGTCTACTAATTGACAGTTAAGAATTTATGAAAGGAGATTTCAGTACATGTAACCCCTTAACCACTCTCAACTTCTCTTCAAAATTAAAGACATTTATTTTAACTGTGGTTGTGGTGTCCTGACAGATTCAACATCAGGACATGTTCCCTTGTCTCTTTCTAACTGCAATTCTATCTAAAAGGCTTTCCTGCCAGGCATTCTGAAAGCTTCACATGAGGTTTACTGAGATTTCACCATGTGCCTGGTGGATACTTGGTGGTGGATGGAGGAGTGTCAGCTACTGTGCCAGTATCAGATGCAGAGACATGGTAGGAAACCATTGACTCACCTTAGAGCTGAGCTGTTTGGGGACTGTCTCAGCACTGGCATCTGATACTTCATATGGCCTGTGTTGGAAGTAGGTAAATATGACAATAGAAAGACAGTAAAACCTTTGGCATCTTGAGGTATCCTAGACACATTTGCAGTTTCCATCCAACCCCAGTGAGATATAGTTTTATAAAGAGAGTGCTTTGATATGTTTCACTCATTATTGTCACTCCTCCATCAATAGCACAGTGTTTACACAAGCTGTGTGATTGGTCACTGTGAAGGGATTATCAACTTCTCTGAGTCCAATAAGACAGAACTCACTTATATATAACATGTTTCATGACGCAGATATGTTACTTACTGGCAAGTGGGAAAGAAAAATTAAAATCTAACTTATCCTGACCCAGACTCCAAAGGTACAGAAAGCACATGCCTGTGTGCTTAGCTCTGCATGCCCCACCTGAACGTGGCCACCTTGGGTTTTATATGTTGGGGCATATGGCATGGTGTTGAGAAACACCTTGCTGTCAGGTCACTGGTAGACAGTCTAGGCATTTTTTGGTCAGTTCTTTTCTTCTATCATGATGAGGAACTTCTAACACATTCTGTAGCTATTCTTCAGAATGATAGGCAAGCAGCTGGGGAAAACAGAGTCAATTTATGGCTACTCAGACATTGTCTCCTCAACGGGCACTACGAAATATCAAGTAAAAACATTACCTAGTAGAGTGATTTACAGCACAAACTCAGAAGCCAAACTGCCTGCTTCCAGATGTTATCGCTACCATTCCTTAGCTAGGTTTCTGGGCAAGTGAGCTAAAATTTTTTAGAGTTATTTATATTATTTTTAATTATATTTATGACTCTCTGTGTGATATATGTGCATTTGAATGCAATGCCCAGGAGGCAAGAAGGTGTCAGAGTCCCTGGATCTAAAGTTATACTGGGTTATGTGTCACCCATATAGGTTCTAGGAATAGAATTTTGCACTGTAATTGCTGAGCTATCTATCCAGCCTGTGAGCTAACATTTTTATACTGTAGTTCTTTTATTTTAAAACTAGAGATATATTAAGAACACATATGTCAGAGAGAAGATTAAATGTGTCAGTGTGTGTTTGATGTTATAACCCATGCTTGACATGAATTATGCATGTTTAGTAAATTATTAGAGTAATCAGCTACCTTGGTCACTTCCTCCTGACCTGCTGCAAGAATTTCTTACTAGGTGGGAGTAAGTACCAACACACGTAAGACAGAAGTCAAGCACACTTCCACATTAAGACACCTACCTCGATTGATATTTGTTGGTGGGATGCTCAGATGCTCAGATGCTCAATCTCCTTCCTTTGTCTGGCAATCTATGGCTGATTTAATCTTGCTGGTAGAAAATAGACACAACCCTAGAGTGGTTGCTTTAAATGGTGCCTTCGTAGTTTAGAAAGTCTGAGTTATCTGAATGTGACTCTTGTGTAAATTGCCTTATTCTGAATCCAGCCATCTCACTGATATGTCCCTAGTTTGCGTCCCCATCCCACTGACAACTGTAGTATGAACTTTGTTTAATCACTTCCCCTCATCAATATCCCTAGTCAGCTCCACTAACTCCTCTAGTATCTGCTCTCTCCTTCTCTCCCTGACCCTACTCCATGACAGACATATTTTCACATTCACATTGGCAATATAAGTTTGTCCTTGACTTTCATTTTAAGTTCAATCACATTGATTTGATGAACTTTAAAATAAATTTGAATATTTCAAATATCTAGATAAATATGCAAATAAAATATTGGTGTTATTTTCCCAATCCCTTTAGATCACTTTCAGGAGTGATTCAGACTATGTCTTTGTTCACTGTAACTCCAACCAAAAACACTTAGCCTGTGTCCTTTTCATGGTGACATTCATTTTCTCTTTTGCTGTTGGTTTGGTTCTTATTCAAGGCTTCTCTGCCCAGAGTGGTGATGGATTACAACCATCACTACATCTGATTCTTCTACACTGAGAGAAAGCAAAGAAGCAAAGGAAGTGGCTGGACTCAGCACACAGTCCCCTCCCATCACTTCCCACCTTTGAGGTATTTTCCATCTGCTCAACTGGATGAAAATGACACATGAGAAGTATTTACAGAATAGTACAAGCCACTCGGTAGACAAAACTTCCAGACTAGCAGCTACTGCTCACAAAGTTTTGAATACTTCAGAACTGTCTTAGTGTGAGGCAACTCCATGTAAGAAAAGTAAACAGCTTTATATTTAGATGTTCTTTTTGTTGTACATTTAAAGGATTAGTACATATACATTTTCTTGAAAACTGTGCTTCATTAAGAGATGTTCATACAGCTTTTCCTATGCTGAGATCACATTTGCCCTCCTCTTTCTGCTAGCCATTTTTCTCTTAAATACATCATTGCTTTAATATCTTATATTTCTTGGGGCTCACATGATTTATAGCTGGATAGGCTATTGACAACTTTGCTTCCCTGGTGGTATGCACAGGACCTTCCAGCATAATGAAAACTAGTGTAGGGTAACTCAGGGCTGGGAGACGGGAGTGGGTGAGTGGGTGGGAGAACACATTCATGGATGCAGGAGTTGGGTGGGATAGGGGGTTCCCAGGGAGAAACCAGGAAAAGGGATAACATTTGAAATGTAAATAAAGAAAATATCTAATAAAAAATCCTGAAAACTAGCCAGTAGGATGGAGCTTCTAGGCTGATACCCTCTTGATTTGTCCATATTCTCTGACTCAAGTATGCAGAGGTTAAACAAGAGCCATGACAACTGTCTTTGATATTTGAGGGGGTTTACTGTACCCTTTTTTATCTATGAATATATACATACATATATATATATATATATATATATATATATATATATATATATATATACTTTCAGACATTTCTACAGTAGTAGGTCCCCATATGGCATTTTTAAAGGTCTTTAATGTAAACTTTCCCTTCCTATTCTCTCTCTTCTACCCTTCCTACCCCTCTCTCCCTATACATTTATCCCTTGTGTTCCATTATCCCCTATCTTAGAGTCTACATTCTATTTCTCTATCCTTGAAATCCCCCTCTAGCCACTCTCCTATTGATGGGTCAGTTCTACAATTCATCTATAGTAAATACTGCTGCAATAGATGTAGACACATGTGAATCTTTAGTGTGTCATTTTCAGGGACTCCAGTCTCCACTGTTAAATCTACACAAAGGCCAGGAACTTTTGGTATTGCCTACATCTTGTGTTTTTTTAGTACTGAAGATCTATAGGCAGAGGACAGGAAACACCACAGATGGACACATAGTGACTGCATCCTAAAGGGACCCAGCTCAGGCCCCAGTCTATACACCTCAAAGCACTCCCTGTTGGAGCCCTGAACCTCTGGGTAACCCAGTGAAGAAACCGCTTTCTCAAGCCAGAACTGCAGTCAGAGGCCCATTTTTCTTCTTGTTCCAAGAGCCATTTTTCTTCTGTCTTTGCCAGCTCCACCCCTCTGGGGAGTCACAGCAGTAGATTGGTTATGCTAAACACTGCACCTTAGGGGTTCGATTTTGATGTTTTTCACAGAGTCCCAGTCATTTATATAGTTAAGATAGACTCTTCTTGAAACTTCACCAGGCCATTTAATTCTGTTTTAAATCATACCTCTGGATAATTTGTGTCTGTGATATTTCCTCTGTTCTTGTGAATTCCCCGGGAGTCCTTTGCAATTCAGGAATCTTGAGTGCATGCCCTCTGTCTCTGTCTTTTTTCTTTATTCACCTCAAAGGCTAATAATGTAGAACTAAACATTCATATGAGAAAATGTTTGTCTTGATTGCATATACTGTTTAGAATCATAAGCCTGCTAAAGATATGAGCAATTTTAGGAAAGCCCAAAAATGTGACATAAGCATTTATGTTCTTATCCTTTAGTCTCTAGGCCTGTGGAAAGTACATTATGCTTGGGACCTGCCCCCTCATCCTCCCAGCTCTGCAATGTCCCTTGCTCGACAGACTGTATTGTATCTTCCTGGTCAGCCTGGGGCCCGTGTGTTTATGAAAACTGCCATGATCCCCAGGGGAAGAAAGGTGAGTGTTTATACTCATGCTTGCATGCTTCATTTGCTTCTAGTATACACAGAATAATCAGCTTAAGACAGCATTTGTTTGTATTTAGATAACTGGCTCAAGCTTGGCAATGTTCAGTTATTAGGGAGACAGCTGAGGACATTTCTGTGCAGCACAGGGTCTGACCTTGATTGACTTTTATGTTAGGCTCAGAGCTGAATGAAATCACTGCTACTCAGTTGGAAATCATGTTGGTCCTAGTGATTCAGCTAGTTGCTAAATTGCTGGCCTAAAACACACAAAGCCCTGGTTTCAACTTGCAGTACTATATAAAGCCAGGTTTACTGGTATATGCTTTCAATCCCAGCACTGAGATAGTTGACATGCAAGTATTAGAAATTCAAAGCTATTCTTAGCTATAGAATAAATTACAGTTTAGCTTGGGCTACATGAGATCCTGTCTCAAATACAAATGTAACCTATTGTTTCTTGTGAGTAATGGTTCCAATGATATCCCATGACAGGATTCATTGTGACCACACTGGAAATCAATTATATTTGTTATAGCTATATTTTCAGATTCTCATATTTAACATTTGGCCTTATATTTTATATTTTAATAAGGGACATTATATATGTGTGTGTATATATTGGTTAGTGTTTAGTGTTCTCGGGCTTAAAATAACATCTTCAATTATTTTTACTTACTTAGCCATTGTTATCTAGTTTGCCCCATTTTGGATTTAAAATATCCATCCCCACCCCTATAAGCCCATTTCCAGAGCCATCTTTCCATCCTTCACTGACCTTTTAGTTTCCATCAGCGTCTTTTCTCCTTGCATATTGTGCTAAGAAGAAATATTCCCTTTATTAATATGAAGAGAAATAAGATCCGATGGCTTACCAGATGGTAGGTTGTGTTTGCTCGACTCTAATCCTACTTTACATGCAGAGAAATACCACATGCCCAACTGTTGAGTGCAATGATCCTTGTGCCCCCATCTGTGGAAGACAATGCATTTCTATTAGAATCTCATGTGATTGTCATCCATGGCTTGCTCTGGGAACACACATGCCCATATTTATCCCTAGGTTACATGGATTTCATTTTGTACTGCCTCTTACTGTAAAGGAAAAGAGGAAGAACAGTATTGAATCTGGGACAAGAGAATTCTAACTTTGATTTTTTTTCATCAATTTATAGAAATGAACTAAGCTCCTGTATGAAATGAATATCCTTATAATGTGTTCATGTGTTCAAACACTGTCTTTCTAGCTGGGAGTTCTGTTTCTGATGCTGTAGAATCTTTGGGATGAGAAGAACAGTTAGAACAGATGAGAAACTGGGAATACATATTTGAGAACTAAAGATCCACCACTCTTCCTGTTCTACCTTCTACTTCCTGTTCTTCTAGCTAGACCTCAAGGTTTAGCTACCATGGACGGAGCCTCTTTAGCCACCATACTTTCCCTGGCATGTGAGCAGCTTCCTCTGAATATGTGAGCAAGAGTAAATCTTTCCTCCCTTTGGAAAGTTGCTTTTGTCATATATTTACTCATAAGAATATGAAACTAAATAGTACATAATATCAAATATCACCTCCAAATTCTCTGAGTTGCTTCTGTTTTTTGACACAGAAAAGTTCCCATCAGCATTATTAGCACAATTGTGCTCCATATACAATTAGAAGCCATCATTTTCTTAGAGCTATGCATGAGATTTCTTCGGGTGACTTGCATGCTCTTAGAACCTAGAATTGGTCCTCCTGTATTTCATCTGTGCCATGCCAGCTTTTAAGGTAACCCTCTCAAAAGCTAAAACACTTCAAGCTTTACCAAGACTGAAATGACTCTGTAAATTCTCACTGCATGTTGTGTCATTCTTCTTTGATTTCAAAGATGTAGATGCACTCAACACACCAAGTGGACCTCATCTTACTTAGGACACCTATAGATAGATGTAGGTAACATGAGCCCAGTTCATATTGATTTCAAACCAAAGAAGAGACTTATTAAATTATATAACTACAAACAGAATGGCTGCCGGGATGACACTGAACAATGTCAGGGGCTCTCGACTTTCCTGTTCCAATTTTTCTACTTTGCAGCTCACCAAGTGGCCATCTTCTCATCCCATCATTCTCTGTAGTAGGTTGAGCTTGATAAACCATCTTCATATATCAAAGCTCAGCAAGAAATTTCATTTAAGATAATAAATAATGCAGTAGAGAATGTTTCTTCCAGTAGTTCCCGGAAGAGTTCTGGAGAGGAACCCCATGTCGTGCTCACTTCTGAACACTCTCTGATCAGGGGATGGAGTGTGAGTGGTTTGGCCCTAAGCTTATGTTCCCAGAATGCTGAGTGTTAGCTGCTCTCAACCTTCACTGGCTGAGAACACAGAAGAGGAAGAGAAAGAAGGAATTATTGACTTCTTAATGATATTTTAAGGTGTCGAAAGTGATTCTGGGCCTACATGTTAGAAATGATTACTTGATAGATATTAAGTTGTCAGTCTTCTTGTTTTGGTCCCTTGGCTTATGCAATTTGTAGTATATGTCTTTTCCTATTTCTCTTGACCAAAATTTGAAAACACACACACACACACACACACACACACACACACACACACACACACTATGGAGAACTCCTCTTTTAAATTTTATCTGTCTTCCTTCTCCAAAACTCAAACACATCCCTGGAATACATGGGGAAAACTTATAACTCTTTCTTCTTGTATACTCTCTCAATATACCTTTATTTAGAATTCTCTCCTTAGTGAATGTTATTCTGAGTCTGTTATCTCCTGAAAATATATGTATATCCACCTTTCATGATTGTTGAAACTTGTCCCCTGAAAGATGTGCTCAATTTATAATGCCACATATGTGCCAGAAGTAATTATGATGCTATTTGCAAAAGGGTCATTGGCAACGTAACTGAATTAAAATGGGATAATACTAAGGAAAGGTGGCCCTATCAAAATGATTGATGTTCTTATGAACAGCAGAACTTTGGACAGAGATGCCTTCTTAGAAAGAAGAGTATTATATGAGGATGCAGAGCCATAGAAGAATAATGAAGAAAGTCACATGAAGAAGAATTGAGACACTGGAAATCATAGTTGTACACACCAAAGAATATAAAAATTAGAATCCAATGGAAGCTGGGGAGACATTGAACCCATCCTTTCCAGGACTATGAAGAAGGAATGTGGGTTGTTTCTTGATTCAATGTTGCTAATCTAGAGAAGTCTGAGACAATATGTTTTTGTCTGTATAAAATCCCCATGTTCTTGAACTCTACTACAATAGTCTCAGAAGGTAGATTCTCCACTCATCTCTGCATTAGCATTGTTGTTGCTAAAAACACACAAATGGTCATAGGATGCCAAACTAGAAGAATGGGGAAGTAGATTGATTTTTCTAACATCCTATTGTGATGTAATGGATAATGTTGGTCATGAGGACAGCTCAGTTGCTAAAGTCCTTCTTTTACAAGCTTGAGAGACATAGTTTGATTCCAAAGAACTCACATGCAAAAAAAAAAAAAAAGCAATACATAATGGTACTCCCTAGTGCTGGGAGGCAAAGAAAGACAGAGCCCTGAGTCTTACTGCCTAGCCCACATATTCTACTTGGTAAGCTCCAGAACAGTGAGAGAGGTTGTCTCCAAAACCGATTTAGACAGCATCTGAGAAACAAGAGCAGAGATTGTTCTCTGATCTCCACTCAAGCATTCCCATATGTGCATCTGCATAAACAGGTACATATTCACACATATATACACACACACACATACACACAAAAAAATAAACAAGCCCAACAACCATAGTTAAGCCATGGGTGACTCTAGTGTTCCCTTCTTTCCAGTACAGTATATTTTCAAACACGAAGATCCATCAGTCCGTTTTCTTCATAAGCCTAAAGATATTTGGACCAAGGTGAAAATTCAGTCTTGAGAATGGAAATAATCTTCCAGTTGTGCACTGAAGTGCCAGGTAGAACATGCATTTTGCCCCAAGAAACAGTTACTTTCCGAGACTTGCTTCATCTTGGGTTCTGAAAGAGTAGGTAGAGGAAATGGGAGTTATGACCTGAAGGTGGAGTCCTGCAGCCCTTGGGGACATGGTAGAGTCATTGTTAATACTTTTGCTTTTATAGAGCTCAGCCCAAACAGGTGACTTCAGTGTACAACTGGAAGATGGCTATTTTGTGCAGTGCTAAGTCACCACTGTCAGGAATAATGGACAGCTTTTGTGATTGTTATTCAGGGCTAGGAGTTTATTATTTTAAAATAATCTCCAGTAGCAGAGAGAAATCAGTCCTGTAGGTCTTGCTGAAACCTGGCAGGACCACCTGCCTCTAATTCCTCTTGGGAAAAATAGGGAATGGAGTTCTCCCTCTGGGGAAATGATTCTATGCCTACAGGCAGACCAAGTATGTGCTGGGGATAGGAGCAATCATCTTGTTATTTCTACCAACTGGTAAGGATAGAGTCTGTATTCTCTCTTTTCTCTATTTCTGTCTGATGATTCTGTAGGGACTGGACCAGTCACTGATTAGCACAAAGTAAATATGACTTAGAGTCCACAGTGCCTGGATACACAGTTCATATACTAAGTGTTGAAAAAACCCTGGAATGGCACTGGGGTGTGTATATCTGCATCTGAATTCCCTCCTCAAGAAATCCACTCAACACATTATCATAAATCCAAAATATGGATACATTCCTGGCTACTTAATACCCTTATACATAGATATACAGGTTCATATTCATTTAGGAATACTCTTTAATAGTTACACATATATGTATCTATTATAGAGGGGGAAAGTAGATGATTTGATGGGAAGTCAAGCAATCAAGAAGGAAGCAGACTTGGAAAGGTGAAGACCTTTGTCCAACCCACATGTCCTTCTGATCACCAGGCTTTTCCTTATTTTATTGTATTCTCTTTATTCATATTTCAAAAACAGAAGGAAATAAGGGAACCAGATGCTAGGAAATGTTTTATTAGCTGATAGAATAAACTGTTATAGAAATTATCTTTATATGGCTCTTGTTCTCCGTCAGACACCCCTCAGTCAGGCATCATCTAAGGCTCGTGGCTGACAGCTACTCAGAGTACATTAGAAAATCAGTCAGTGTTCACAAGCTCTGCCTCTCCATCACGTTAGTGACAGACAGACAAGGGGAGCAGCATTTGGCAGGTTGGTACTTGTCAAGTGTGGCTGGGACACCTTCCAGCAGAATTTAAATTGGATCAGGTCGTATCATTTATTGTTTTATCTCTGAGGTATTCCCATAGCCTTACAATTAAAAAATACAAAAGACAATTGGCCTGAAGAAAATGCTGATAGATAATCCCCATACATAGGTGTGATGCAGTTTTTAAAATTCCCTCTTGGTACATAGAATTACCTGACACCCTTGTTCCTTGCACATAAGTTCTATTAAGCACACTTCCTAAGATGAGGCTGATAGAGAGATCTTTATATGTAGCATCCTAATAGCTACCTACCTCCACATAAGTCTTCAAGGATTTCTCTCTGCTCTAATACAGTATGTCCCCCAACCACAGCACAGAAAATGTTCCAAAGCTCCTACAGGCAATGATATTTTTAATTGGAGACACTGGGACTATTCCTAAAAAGTTTTTTTATGTTCTGAAAAAATTAATATAGACAGCAAACCAAGGTCAGAAATCACTGACATGCCTAAAATCTAATTTTACAATGAAAACATTTCCCATTTCCATTGCTGCTTGCTGGGTTGGCTCTAATTCTACATTCCCTTAAATCATATAAAAATCATTTGGTTTTATTAAAAATAATATCCATGTTACACAGATAAGTTTTTCTCTTCCATTTGTGTGTGTCTGTGTTGATACTGACAGTAGGCTACACTTTCTTCTTATGCAAAGTATTGAAGATTTTCATGATGACTTTACCCTATCAATGCTTCTTATTTTCTTTGATATAGTAGGCTGGGAAATAAACATGATGCTTTAAAATGCACACATTCTCTCTCTCTCTCTCTCTCTCTCTCTCTCTCTCTCTCTCTCTCTCT
>NW_021604666.1:619164-633674 GCF_004785775.1 Grammomys surdaster | reverse complement strand
TCTCTCTCTCTCTCTCTCTCTCTCTCTCTCTCTCTCTCTCTCTCTCTTTCTCTCTCTGTCTGTCTGTCTCTCAGCTGATAGCTGAAGAACTGGCATTAAAGAGTTAGTCTAGAAGAAAGGGAGGATTCCTGATTCAGTAAAGGTCTTACCATACAAGCATAATGGCTTGAATTCAATTCCCAGAAACTACATAAAATAAGTCAAGTATAGTATTGTACGTTTGTAATCCCAGTGGAAGCTACCAGAGACAGACTAATTCCCAGGGCTTTCTGGCCAGCTAGTTTAACCTTGGAGAGTCATAGGCCAATGAGATACCTTGTCTCAATAAACAAGATACTTCTAAACAATGATAACCAAGCTTGTACTCCGGCCTACACACGAGTATATGCATACACACATATACTTCAAACTTATTTTGTTCTTTGGTTCAATTTCCTTATCCATCATCCAGGCCTTCCAAAGACAAGCCAGAAATTGCAATTCTTAGCATGCAGTAAGCTTCTACAATCTGTATCCAATCTGCTGGATATATCTTCCAGCCTAGTCTCATGAGTTATCATGGGGACAGTGTTAATGTTATTCATGAACAGCTCCATGGAAGCTCACATGGACACTACTATTCTATCACATAGCAAAAATACAGTCTTCAGACTTTGATATACCCATGAGTCTCCTTTAATCTTCTTTGTCTTCATCTAAAAGATGTTGGCTACCCTTCTGCCATCTTCTCTTCTGTCCTTACTCTCTCCAACCCACTATTCTGTGTTTTCCTCTTGCTTATAGTAGAGTCACATATTTAACCATATATCTTGGGCTCAGATATTGTAGCAAAGGTATAAACAAACAAACAAACAAGCATATAAGAAAAACTTGAGATATTAGGTTACAGCAAAGGTGCATAGTAAATCTCTGACTATGACATGATGATTACAACTGTCTCCTACACAGAGCCCCAAATTCCATTCTCTATTCTGTTTAACTTTAGTTGAAGGGACTGATCCATGATGCCTTCCTTTGAACTTTACCTTATAATGGTAAAAATAATGATTCAGGCAGGAGCCAAGTCTATGAAGTTAGAGCTCTGATCAACTTCTTATCCACTCACCTACTGGTGACACACTCTTGGAGAAATAATATATTGCAGTGTGGCTTTTGTTTTCTGACATCTAAAAGGAGTAGAGAACCTTTAAAAAAGTCTAAAGGGTTTGAGTTTAGACTAACGTAAGTAAAACATCTATAGCTATTATAGTTAATTACTGTGTATTCCTTTTTTCTTTCTTGAGTTATAGGTCAGTAAAAGTATTGCTTGCTGTCTTCCCTCCAGTATAGAACATCAATATCTCATGATTATTAACATTTCTTGAATAATAATATCTGGCTAACGTAGAATTCAATAATTGTGAGGTTTTGGCTACCTCAGCCACAGTGAACGTGGTTGTTGTATATCTTTTGGAATAGAGCACCTGGGAAAATCCCACTGCAGGCATGGTTGCTAGTGTGTGTGAGTAAGTTAAATATAACAAGAAGCCAAGGTGCTTGTTTTATGCTGAGCTTGTGGTATGATTTGATCCTACTTAGAGTTTGGACAAGGGCAGCACAAAAAAAATGTCTAAAAAAATTTATTGACTGAGGAGATGCACTCTATAGATTTATGGCAAGATGGATGCAACATGATTTATAGAGGGAAACTGCATGTGCCCCTTACTAGCTTAAGCTCCAAAACTAGGACACCCAAATTCTTCCATAGAGAATGCTAGATTTCTATCCTGTGCTCTGAACTGGTTGTCAAAGTGTAAATCATGCTATTTCTTGTTCAAAGAAAAGAGCTAAACAAGTACAAACAAATGGCAGTGTATAAGCAGGGTGCAGGTGTTACATGTAAGAGTAAAGGTCATTCAAGTCCTGAGGTGGCAAGAGCTTGAAAGTCCTTGATTTATGCCATGAGGTTGAGTGTCTTGTATGCCCCTTGTAACTCTCCTTGAGAGTCCAGCGGAAGGAAGCTGAGCATTCTGTTGGTTGTATTTTGAGCATTTAATGACATGGAGTTAGAGAGATAATAGATCAGTGATATCCATTGTTGTTATTATTTTACTTGGCCCTAAACTTTGCAAGTTTAGTATCATGGAAATAGTCACCATTGGTTAAATGATGTCTAAATAGTTTGTTACTTTCTGTCTTGCTATCACCAAATACCTTACAAAAGCTTAAGAAGAAAGGTTTACTTGTTGTTATAGCTCAAGTGATAAAACTCACAACAGTGAGGAAGGAATAGACATCTCAGGTGGCCAGTCATATTGCATCTAGTCAGGAAGCAGAAAATGAACAGGAAGAGGCCAAGTTGTCAAGCCCCAAGGGAGATCTACTTCCTCCAGCAAGGTTCTACTGCCTAGAAGTTTTACCATCTCCCAAACAACACTACCAGCTTGGGACCAAGAATTCAAACACATGAGCATTGGGCAGGGGAGAGGTAAAATTAAAGGACTTTTGGCTAGAAATATAGCTCAGTTAGTAGGGTACTTACTTAGCACTGAGAATATCCTGGATTCAATGTCTGGTATTGCATAAATCAGGCATGGTAATACAAGCCCATATCCTAGCACTTAAGAAATAGAGACAGGTACTCTCCTTTGAGTCTATCTGCAGTTGCTAAGCAGGATCTTGCAGTTGCCAAGCTTCAGAGGACATTGTGCAGGTGGGGAAAGGTAGGGGGTGAGGGTAAGGGCGAGGGTCCTGGCTTCTGGCATCTCCCCCTTCTCTGTTTAGTTAGAGAAGGCATCTTATGATCAATCCCAACTATGTGAATTTTGAATTTGGATGTCCATATCATCTTAAGAATAGCAGGGAGACCATAACTCAAGCAGTGTACTATATCTTCTGAAGAACAGCAGGTAGATCATAATTCAAGGCAGTGTACCGTATAGACCATGACATGTTTCAAGGCACAGGCCAAGAAGATTTTGTACTTTTCCACCACCTGGCCCCTCTTAACCCCTCCCCTTGTAAAACATGCTATAAAAAAGCATTTCATGTTCAAAAAAAAGAAATTAAAAAAATAATAATAAAAAAAAGAAAATAAAAGAAATAGAGACAGGAAGGTGAGCAGTTAGTTTGACATCATCCCCACCTATGAGGTGAGTCTGAGTTCAGGATAGGGATATATGAGAACCAGTTTGAAAAATAAACTAAAGGACTCAGATTGGTTGACTGAATTTGAGTCTAACAGTAGAAGATAGTGTGGGTGAGATCTGAGCCTGTAAAAGTAACGTATTAGGACCATCGAGATCTGCAAATCCATGTCATCAATAGATCTCAGCTGCTTCTCATTCACTCATTCATTATTGTCTCAAAGTTAGGCTGTTGTTACTGTTTTTCTACGTCATTTAAAATTATATAAAAATAAACACATAAAGTAAAAGCAAAATATAGCTTCTGTTTCTGGCATATAGACAAATGAAAAGATATATTAAGAAAGTCTCCACGTTCTCTCATGGCATCAGCCCAAGAAAGCTGAGTAATAAGAAGCCTTTCAGAGCAGGGAGACACTCTCCATTTTCCTATAGTCTTAGAACTTTTTGCAAATTTACACTTGATCTTTCTTCCTACCTTAATCCTATTAAAGTATTGTTAATGATTCTGTCATATTCCCACACCTAACCATGCCTGTATTATTGGCTCTACTGGGACTTTGAGAACCCATACCCCAGGTATGGAGAGAATGGGGTTCTAGAACCACTGTCTATATAGACATGCTAATGTGATAAGCTCAAGGAAGCTGTACAGGGAACTCTTAAAGCGGGAAGCTGTGAATGGTCAGGCTCTAGGCAAAGGCAAAGGTGTAAACGTGCTGTGGAATGTAAAGTGACAAGAATGCCCATCCAATAGCAAAAAGGAGACATGGATGTATCTGCGAGCAGGCACTGCAGCAGGTCTTCACTGATGCTCCTGGATAATCAACACCACTGGATGCACCCTGCTCTTTATTTCATTCAGTTCCATCTGGCCCTTACCAAGTCCTCTTGAAAGACAATTTTATACTCTCATTCTTCCTACATTTTCTCTTTTTCTTTCCAGTTTGCATCCCTCCATCCCATAAATAAATTACATCAAGGTAATATATTCTTTAGAGCTACAAGAGTTCACGTGGAAGTTTTATTTGATGCCTTTGCAAGGATCAGTGTGAAATACTGAAACTCTTCCTTTCTTTCTCCTCTCAGGCTTTAGAATGAGACAGCGCCATGTGCTCATGGAGTCTACAGGGCCCATGGGACGCTGCCCTCATCTGGCAGAGTCTATTCCATGTGAGGATCCAATGTGTCATCGATGGCTTGCCTCAGAAGGGATCTGCATCCCTGATCATGGGAAATGTGGCCTGGGACATCGCATCCTGAAGGCTATTTGTCAGAATGAGCAAGGTGGGAGATAGTCACACACTGAAGATTAAGTTATACTGAACAAAGGACACTGCTAATCTTTAAAGATTTTTTCTATTTTGTTTTGTTTAGTTTTGCTGTTTTATGTTTTTGTTTTTTTGTTTTTTTCTGGAGGGAGATAAGCTCCAGCTTTCTTTTGTTCCTATGCTGGGGCATTTATGGTTAACTGAGTGACAGATTGCTGTAGAGTGGTCTTTGGTCACTTCATGGGAGAGCCACAAGCTATCACTAAACACACTGATTATGCTAAAAAAAACACCACTCTGAATCCACCGAATTCTCTGGAATGCTTTTTTTTTTTTTTTTTTTTTAAATTCAGCAAGACAAATAGCAAAGAGAATTGTCCCAGCTTATGAATGCAGGACAGACTTTGGTTTTTTTCTTTTTTGTTGTTAAGATCAATTTATAGCATGCCTTTATTAAATGTTAACAAAATGCTACCTGTTAAAGATGCCAGGGTTAAAAAGAAAAGGAGAGAAGAAAAAAAAGATTAAGTGAAATCTTTCGTTTATATAACATGAGACCAGAATCAGTTCTGGATATAATGCTAACATTTTCAACAAGCTATTTTTAAGTATAAGCTGTCAGGATTTACACAATTATTAACAATGATGTCTGTCCTTGATCACCAAGCTTTTGGTACAATGCTTATTGGAAATGAAGTGTGGTTTAAAAATATGTAAGTCATACGGCAGTAAGAAAAGTGACATTTAAAAATCTTTATCCTGGAGATTAAAAAGAACTCCATCTCTCAGAGGGATGTGGAGCGTGTCTCCTAATCAGTTCTGCCATGCAAGGCCCTGTTCACAATGCTCTCTGGGTGAGAGATGAAATGTTTTGACTTATGGAACGAAGTAATCCACAGAATGGGAGGAAATTACAAAGCAGCTTCAGAATGGATATTAACATCCTCACGGGGCTGACATCTAGCAAACTCTTCCTCCCTTTAATTTTTCCCTCCCTCTTCCCTCTTCTGCCTTTCTCCTTCACTTCTTTATCCTCTTTTTCTTTTTCTAGAATAAAGAACGTAAGTAAGCAAATGTACATTTTCTTATTAAATGATGTATTGTTTCCCTGAAGAAAGCAGATGGTTGTTTAATTAAATAGAAGGCAACAACAGATTGCAGTAGCTGCAATAAATAGTTGGAACTAATAGTCTCTGCTCCTAATACAACCATGTAATGTTTACATGGGGCAAGGTGTGCCTTATTAGTGCAGGCAAATAAGGTCCCTTTTGTGGTGTTTTCCTTGTGTTGCAATTTATATTAAGGAACGTATGATTTGTCCTTCTTCACTGGTTCTTGGCATACTTACTCTAGTCTCCTTATCATTTACTGGGGAGTCTAGGTTCTGAAGGAGCCTTTGCTGTCTTACTTGATCTTTGAATCTAATTTATGATATGAAGCTCATAAGTCCCTTGCAGTTTTCATGCATGATAGAAGTGTCTTTTATTCTAGGAAAATGACTCTGGCTTGATTTCTGTGTGGAGGTAGTTCCCAGATAGATCAAACCATTACTAGAAGTTTGAAACTTTCATTCCTAGTCCTCAACCACAAGGACATGGAAACAGACTGGGCTCATTATTAATCATTTGTTCTGGTAAAATCTCCATAGAGGTCTTTGTACTATGGTATACAAAGATCAGAACTTCCTTCCACATAGATACATAGAGATGTGTGCAGAATGGTGTGCTCAGAGAGGGCCTGGATGCTCTTTACCCAAATGAATGGCTTCTTATCCTACGTATCTTCTCTGTCTATATCCAAACCACTGTAAAAGTCCCTGATTTTTCCAGTTCATCTCTTCCATCTACCTATTTATCTGTATAACTTGTAAATGTTCTTTATAGTAAAGCTATAAATGTAAGTAATAATTTGTTCTAGCATTTTTAAGCTATCCAGGAAAATTCTGGAGTCTGAGCAAAGGTTTGTGGAAAGTCTGATTTATAACCCCAGTGACAACCCCCAGGTTATTCAGGTATTGTTATTCAAGTGTGAAGGGTTAAATTGATGCAATTTCCAGGAAAATAGTACATGGCAGTGAACTTGAATGGTAGGACACCCAGGTGGTGAGGAAAAATTGCTTGGTGCTGAGAACACCCTACTGATCTGATCCCAGAAACATTCTATATTGAGTGTGGTGTCTGAAGCCTAGAATAGCAAGTTCAGTCTTAGACTTTACCTCCACCCTGCTAGGAATTTTAATCTCTACCATCTACCTGTTGGAGGGCCAAATGATTTAGTTTATGAAAGAATATTTTTCTTTAGGTCTCCAGAAGAGGGAAGAAAAACTTTAAGCATTAGCATTCTGAGTGTTAAAGTAGATATATGAATGTGATCAGGGCTATCCTTAATTGAAATGCCTCATTTGGACCCCTCACTTTTCAAAACAAGCTTATAATGCATATTTGCTATTATGTTTGATCTATGAAAATGGGGTACATAAGAATATTATTGTATAAAGTGCAGACAGTATTGAAGAATGAGTACATACATCTATGTCTTCTTTCCACCCTCTAGTTGAGAAAATGGAAAGCTCATTGAGTTGAGTCCCATAGCAACTGATCATTGTGCCTTGATCATCTCATAGCAGGCACTATAAAGTTGTCATGACAACCTAGGTCCACAGCATTAGAGGTTTCCTCCATAGTATATGATCTGTCCTCTTCAACCACTGTATAGTTTCCCCTTTACCATGACACAGCAGTTTCCATACTTCGTTACTTGTTTCTGTGACAGGATTTAAATTTAGCTTTGGACTGACATAGTCACCTTCTATGGGGAAAGTTGGAATTTATAATTGCTCCCATTAGCTCTGTGAAGTTTGATGGTTTTTAAATAGTAAGATGAACTTAGTCTCTTGTGAGGCAGCAGCCACTGTCATGGCAATTGAAACATCATGCTGACCTCCTGATAACTGAAACAAGCTCCTACTTAGTAAAACACCGTAGACCAGGTCTGGGTGTACCTCCTGGGGCTCAGCAGCTGTGTTCATCTGTGATTGGCTGAGAAGGTTTGATAGAGAAGTTTCCTATCAGGGTCTTCATATAACTGCCTCCTTGACAAAGTTACTGCCATTCATTTAAATGGTTGAGAACAGAATGTTTGACACAGTTTCCTGTGAGTTTCTTTGCTTATGACAGTTGATAGTTATCACACTGAGTTTATCAATTGTTCTGCAGACTTTTTGTTTCAGAATTTATTTCAAGATAAATGGATGCAGCCAGAAGAAATTGTATGCTACTTGATATGAGAATCTCCAAAAACTCATATTAGATCTAGTCAGACTTGAAGCCTACTAGAATTCCCAAGGGCAGCTTGCTTTGTCTTCCTTAAGTTTGTCTATAAGTCCCTGTCAGGACTATGGATAGAAATATACAGAAAAAAAATCCCACAATCTCCTGATGTGTCTGTGTTCCTTTCAGAGTTAGAAGCTGAGGGATTCCCCCAAACCCCTGTCATGTGTCTTTGTATGCTATGCATGTGTTTGTATACATGTTCACATGTTTGTGGGTATGCATGTGTTCATACATGTGGAGACCCTATGCTGACATTGCAAATATTCTTCAGTTGCTTTCCACTGTATTCACTGAGGCTGGGTCTCTCAGGTAAAGCAAGAGTTTACTGATTCATCCAGTCTGTTTTTCAGCTAGTCAGGAATGTGCTCTCTCTTTCTTTTTTCTGAGCTCTGGAGGTCTAGACTGGTTACCACAATGTAGGCATTTGATTGGGTTCAGGGGATGCAAACTGTACTCTTCACACTATAAGGCTTTAACCCTGGAGTTGTCTTCCCTGCATACCAAGAAAACCACATACTAACATACGTACATACACACATACATACATACATACAGGCAGACATACACAGACATACACACATACATATACATCACACACACTTATTCAAAACTCACACATACACACACATAAAGTACACACACATGCACACAGACACATACATACACTGCGAGATACACTTACGCATATACTCACAACCATATATACACACATATAGCCAATACAGAAACCACACACATTCACAGAAACACACCTTCCAGTACACACTCACCAACATACCCACATACAAACACACACATACACATACACACACACACATACATACACACAAACATCTCACACACATTCACATACACACACCACACACATATACACATACACCACACATATATACATACACATGCACAAACACAAACATAAACCACATACACACCACACAATAGGCACAGACACACACACATAAACATTCATCATTCTTTAGGTTTACCTTTGTTTAGTTTTAATTTTTTTAAAGAAGGTTTGGTTTGGTAGCCTAGGCTGGTGTCAACTTTGTGATCTCCTGTCCCAACATCTGCTGCCCTGTGTCCATTTTCCCCTCAGGGGAGCCAGGCCTATTGAGCATGAATCTTAACTGGGCACCGATGAGTGTACAGATAAAGAACACACCCAGGAACAGCTTTGGGGAACTGGTTCAGTTCACTGATGATAGGGAATATTTATGCCCTTGTGAAGGTGGCCCAGATCGCAGGGGCAAGGTTTGTTTGGCAATGTACCATTATTGGCAAGGGGAGAGGTATTAGATGCTTTACTTGCACATCCAGGAGTTGTTGTCTTGGATGAGGGTTCGGGGTGGGAGGTATGGGAGTGTGAGTGGTGGGGGTTGTAGAATCTTATGGTCAAACAAGGTGTGAAACATGCTAACTGTTGGTAATAAATTCCGGCTGAGGTTATTGGTAGAGGAGCTTGCTTTATGGTGCCAGGTCGGGAGGAAGGAGGTAACCAACTCCTGCTGTCTTTTTTTTTTTTTTTTTTTGGATGGGGGTAGGGGGTTGAAGTTCCCTCGACCCTTCCTCTGTAACTCTGGGCCATTACAGTCCCAAAACTTCCAGTGTTAGGATTGCAGGAAGGAGGAAACCACTGTGCCCCCCTCTCTGTGGGACTGCCGTTGATGTCCTGTGAATTCCTCTTATGACAAAGTAGGTGAATGCACTTTGAGTCTCAAGATATGTGCTCATACTCTTACCTGTGAACCTTCAGATTTACACAGTCGGCCATATTGAAGCTGGGAAGTAACTGGGTGAAACAAAGTTTCCTAAGCCTGATTAGTTAGCTGTCTTCTGAGAGGCTCTACCCAGCAACTGACTCAGACAGCTATAATCACCCATAGCCAAACAGTGGATGGAGCTTGGGGACTCTTATGGAAGAAGAGGAGGAAGGATTGCTGGTCACGAAGGGGATAGGAACTCTACAGTAAGACCATATACAAGCTGGACCTACTCTTCATATACATATGTAGCAGATGTGCAGCTTGACCTTCATCTGAGTCCTGAACAACTGGAGCAGAGGCTATCCTAAAAGCTGTTACCTGCCTGTGGGATATGTTCTTCTAGCTGTCTTGTATGAACTCAGATTTGATGCACCAGGGGGATAATGAGGAAGCCCAGACTCACTCAGAGGATATGAGAAGGGAGATTGGGGAGAACGGTTATGGAAGGGGATACCCAAGAGGGGGCAGTCAGCAGTGAGCAGGATGTAAAGTAAATAAGTTTTAAAAAATGCGATCTACAGACACATATTTAAGTGAAGCCCAGGGCATACAGCATGAGGATCTCAGCTTAATTCCACAGAGACCACATTTATAAATCTGTATGTAACAATTTGTGCCTATAATCCCAAACCTGGGGAGGTGGAAACAGAAAGATCCTTGGGGTTTGCTTGTTGCTATTTCCTCCAGATTGATATAGTCTAGAGATCTTAACTCAATCGCTTTCTCTTCCAGTTAAGTAATTAAAAGATAGAAAAAACAACTCAGACAAAGCAGACAGCAATAGGTAACAAACTTTATTAAAAGTGAAGAAGTAGAAGAGAATACACAGACATACAGACATCAACACACATATACACTCACTCACCACAGATAAACTCACAAATTCACATACACAGACACACATATATATAGACACATGTACATAGACACACACATATCACACACTCACATAAACATACACACACACACTGAGTGGGGTAAAGATGACAACGACAGAGGCAGAGCGAAAAACAAACAAAATGTGTGTGTGTGTGTGTGTGTGTGTGTGTGTGTGTGTGTGTGTGTGTGTTGGAAACAGTTGATAGGCAAACAGCTTCAGGTACGTGTGAGCATATTTGATCAACTTGCTATGTTAGGCAAAAAGGGGTACTGCAGACAGGAAAAAAAGAAGCCCAACAGCTCTTTCCCTCAGGTTAGGAGGATGACGAAATATCCAGAAATTTTCTACCCTCATAATCTGTCTGTACCTCCGTTTCCCTATCTGCCTGCCAGAGATCTGTCCAGTTCCTAGTCCCACAAGAACAGCAAACTAAGTTCACTGAGAAGTGTTTTCTTGGGAAAAAAATGGTTAAAGAGAAATAGAGGTAGAAACCCAATGTAAAGTGGGCAATGGTGTTATGGTATGCTAAATGTGGATCATTCCAATGTCCCATCAGACTTAGAGTGGTCAATACTCTCTGTGCCATGTTTTATCAAATATTCTTACATGAAAGAAGAAATGACTATAGAAATAACTATTTGTATACTTCAACCAAGGATATTTCTTTGGAGGTAACATGATATAGATTCTGTACTGATGGAAATGAAATGATTAGCCTGCTGAAGTAGAGCGTATCAGGAGTAGCAAAGCTCACATATTGACAGGAGCATTGAGTTAGAATTCTTCTGAATTGTCACACAAGATCCCTTACATACAAGGCTTATTATTTTCATCTCTGCACTAGATGTTTCCAATGTCAATAGTTTCATTAAACATGAGGAATAATTTTCCTATCCTTACAGTGGTTTTGCTTTCCATCTCAAAGAATTTTTTCTTTATTTTATAAGATTTTATTTTATTCCATGTCATAGACCAGCAGGTTGTTCTTCAGCAACAGGTTTCCGAGAGAGAGATGACCAGGATGGGAGAAGATAAGAAAGTTTGTTACTGGGGGGGATCTCAGACATGCTGATAGCTCATGCAAGCAAGTTTATTAAAAATTGCAGAATCTTATATGCAGTTTTTGGAAATAAAATAGGAAGAAAGTAGGCATAAAGCTAATCAAGCAATATCTCATAAGGAGAGCACACAATACCTCAAGGGTGTCAAAGACAGCAGCCTTGGAACTCATAACTCCAGTCTTTTCTGAGTGAAAATCCAAGTTCCCATGAACCATAACAATAATTCCTGGAGACCCTGGTCCCAGTTCCCAACAGGAACTTTCCACATTGGACAATTGTTAAAGACACAGAACTAGGTTCCTTTGTCCTTTCATTGGAGCCTCCGAGAAAACTCTGAATCAGCATGGTTCTCAACATTTTTTAATGTATAGTTGGGGCAGGGAGGTTGTTCATATAAGTGCAGTGGCCCCAGAGGTCAGAAGATGGTAGTGGATTCCCTGAGCTAGAATAGAAGTTGTTTTGAGACACTTGACTAACTATGCTCTAACCACTGAGCCATCTGTAAGGCCACTGGAGGGCATTCTTGTAGGTGGTCTTGTCTTTCGCTAACAATCCAAGGAGCTACCCTTTAGTCTTAACTCAGTTAAATGCCCTTTAAGTACTGACAATGAGAATGGTAGGACCTCCCCAAGGGTAGCTTTGTTTAGTGAAACCTGCCAGGATATTATTTATTTGAGTTGGATTAAGATGCTTTAATGTTTTTAAATCTATGCTTAGACTTAGAAGCTTTGTTTGTTTGTTTTATATTTCTATTTCAAGTAATGTTCTATGGCTTGCCTGTGAAGCTGATGTCAAATTCCAGAGACAGTTTTATTATTTGTGCTTCATGGGGATAAGTAAAATCTCTTGTTAGCCAAGTGTCTTTCATTTCCAAGCTTTTTGATCACACTGCATCTTCTGGTTCTCAGGTGAAACCTTAGTGTCCCCTCTGTATACCTGTTGTATCTCTTAGAAGACTTTCTCTATTTCATTTCAGCACAAGATTTATTTTATTGGACATTAGGAGGAAAGAGAGTGGACTAATTCATCAGACACATCTTTACCACATGAGTAGATTCCTGTGGTGAAGACACATATTAAATCGATGTATTCAAATTAGAACCACTGCTGAGATCTAGAAGACCTGAAACAAATTTCAAGTATGAATTTTCTAAAACATTTGAGCCATGGTAACTTGCTTTGAAATAAGTCTTATGTTTATTAAGATGTGTGTTTTAGAAAGGATAATGATAATTGCATTTTTTAAAAGGAAGACTCTTGTTTCTGTTTTAAAGAGAAAAGCAAAGCATCTACCTTTGTATCAGGATGTGATTCCTAAATTATATTGCATTATTTAAAGAGGTTAAAGAGAGGGTAAAAATGACTGTGTATTTTACGTAAATAATAAGAATCCAGACAGATGAGATTTTGAGTTAATGAGACTTAATGGATCCTAGCATAAGCTGTGGTTTCTACCCCAGGTTGAACCTTCACCCTCACTAACCATGTTCCTGAACATGTAAATGTGAAACATGCACTGACACACATGCATCTTGTTACCTGCCGAATATTTCTGGCCACAGGAGCCTTTCTAGGAATGCACATTCTTAGAAAGGAACCTTCAGGAAATGGTTGTGATGAGCTTGAGATTGACATGTCCCAGCATCTAACTTCCACTAAATGAGACCTTGTAGAAACCATATATTCACATGTCCGTTAGCCCTCTTCCCTTTCCAGCTTCAGATCCCAACTCTTACTCACTGCCAAGGAATCAATGCTAGAGTTTAACATATCATGTCTTTACATTGTATCTTGAAGACAACTGTACTTGGAAAGACTTCAGGTCTATTCCTGAAGAAGACAGAATATTCAAATGAGTCATACTGCAATGACCACAGCACTTGAAGAGTCACCTGCCAAAGAAGAAATCACAGCCCATTTAATATTTTCAAAAATGTAATTTGTCAATTTTATCTGTTCATAACCTAGTAACTTTTATGGACTACTTTGGTTCTCCCTTTGAAAACAACAACAACAAACTTGTATCACACTCCATTTGTTTTTCAGTTGGGACATGTGGGTAACTCCTGTCCTGTCTTGAGTCTTGTTTTTCACCAATTGTCATGTAACGTTGGAGAACAGATCATTTATATTTTCATTTTGTAGAGGACTCAAGAGTGTATTGGCTGGTCCTGTCTAATAATGAGAAAAACAGATATGGTTTGGTTCTGTTTTTCCTTAATAAAACTTAATTTGCAAGAAGAGATGATTTGATGAGGAAAACAGAAGTTTTGATAAAGTTGAAGTAGGAAAATCTATTGTCCGAATGTACTTACATCTCTAGAGGCTTTCCAGGATAGCCCATATTTTCTCCAGTGACTATTTTCCCTTAAATATCTTGCATTCCAAGGAACATTTAATCAGGTCTAAAGTATAATATTGCCTAACAGGGGAACATGTGACCTTAGTGAATAGTTTGTCTTGCAAAGGACTGTGATTGACTACTCTGTCAGTGGTAAGCAGAATAGGAGAAGGAAAAGCTGATGAGGGAAGGTGATTAGAAGCATCCAGGAGAGCATGACTACTTTGGGAACATATTTCTATTTATTGTGTGTCAGATCATATCCAGAAGCCATAGCAGACTCAAGGATGAATAGACAAGCCACTATCCCCAAAGGGCTTAAAGTTTAACTGAAGACTCGTGGTATCTCTGTATATCTAATTCTACTTGTACGTGTGTGTATATAGATATATTTCCACATACTGCAAATAAGAGCATAAGACAACAGTAATGGTGAATAATGATAGGTCAGATAGGCAGTAATCCTGAGATGTTTAGGTGAGAGATCTATCACTGTTTGTCAGAGAGAGTGAGAACTCTACAGGATCATGTGGTCCCTAAAGAGAACCTTGGCAACTTGCTCAGGGTTTATGGGTAGAGGTACATGGTTGTCTCTTCATAGCCTCCAGAAGACAACCTGAAGCAAAATGAAGAAGAAAGTCCAGAAATTCTCATTTTATACAAAATAATGAGTCCTTCCTTCCTTCCTTCCTTCCTTCCTTCCTTCCTTCCTTCCTTCCTTCCTTCCTTCCTTC
>NW_021604666.1:569315-619154 GCF_004785775.1 Grammomys surdaster | reverse complement strand
TTCCTTCCTTCCTTCCTTCCTTCCTTCCTTCCTTCCTTCCTTCCTTCTTTGTTTCTTTCTTTCTTCCTTCCTTTCTTAAAATAAATCTGGACTTTATGGATTAAGGTCCTATAATGAGATGCATGATTGCACTCACTAAACACGGTGGGTATGGTTTTCACTCCACCCTTCCCCCTGTCAACTTGAAACATACTGGGCAAAGGCTATAGTAAATGGTTATATTCAGCAGTCACTCATTGTGTAGGAAAATTGATTCAGGAATGGTGAAGGATCGTTTTACTCTATCTCTTTTCTTCTAGATTAATAGTTAGCAAATTAGTGTAAATCAAATAATCTAGAAGATCTGTGATGGCACCAGTCATGGCTGCTACTATAGAATATATATGATTCAGTATAGAGAACCAATGAATTTAAGTTTTTAATAAATTCATTGGTAATGAAGACAGTGTTGATCCAGGGACCACCAATTGAGAAACATGGTTCTGAGCCAGATGGGGTTGATGGACTGCCTGATCATGTCAGAGTATAACAGCAGTGGGTCAGAACTGCGCGAGACATTGGCTTACACCGAATCAACAGTAGTATTGATTGATTGTAATCTGTTGTCTCTTGTTTCCTGCTGGGCAAGTTATTTGTAAAATCCATGAAATATGTTACTCTCTTTCTGAAGCTGGCAGTGAGTAAATATTCCACTACTTCTTTTATTGTTACCTAGATGGATTACTAAAAGACTAAATGGTGGGAAGCAATAGCGTCCCCTGTAAAAACAGAAGACATGTAATATGTGAGATGAGTCATTTCAGTTTAGAGGATAGCTCTCATTTTCAGCAAGATATCTTTCTCAGACCACCAACTGGTAGTCATTTGGTAGCAGCATTCTTACTAGGAGAAGGGTGGGAATGACAAATACATTGTATTAAATTTTGAAATGAACCTGGAACTGCAGTTGAAAGTGCCAATAAGTTCAGACTGTGCCATTCACGCAGCAGGAATCAGACTGCAAAGGAGATTAAATTTGAGAGTTCCTATAGCCAAGTTCCTCATTCCCTTCTATTTCAGATGTTTTGCAGCAAAATTAAAGATGAAACTCTAATACTGTTTGTCAATGAAGGAATCCAAGAGAGAAAATAGAGGCTCGTTCTAATCACCGTTTCACCATTTCTGAGTTGGACAGGAAGGTGGGGAATAGATGTAAACTGGTGAATCAATTTAAATGCTAAAGAGAGAAGAGCTGCAATGCAGGTTTAAATACAGTCACTGTGTGCTGTCTCCCGATAAACAGGCATTGTGTTCTGAATTACTTCCTCCTTCCATCCTGTTACATCCTAGACATTGCAGGAAGGCGACTGTCCTGTTCCTTTATTATTGATGCACCTAAATAAATTATTATGTGCCATCACTCTTCCCCCTACATTTCCCAATCAAACTAAGTATACACTGAATTTTTAAGGATTTTACTATTCAGAAAGAGTGTAGGTGAAATAAAATCCTTTATGTGTGTGCATGCATCTCACATAACTGTCTTCTTTCTCTGTCTCTCCCAAAATTCTTATTGGGTAGTTGACTGTGTAAGTGTATTTCATATGATCCAAGAAGCAAAGTGAACCATAGATTGCATTAATACTTTTAAGTGTGGCTCTTAGGATAAAATCATGAGAGATGTCTACTCTTTCGATTACTTTAAAATTTCCTTCTGACTATGCCTTAAATTGCTGTATACCTCAGAATATTAACAACAGGGATCCCTTATTATGTTATCCACAGTGTTAAACTTTTGTTTTCTCACTAAGAATTGTACTTAATGTGGTATTTCACAACACATATGTCAGTAGTTCTTGATTCAGAATCTCCAGTTTCCATTATATGGAGACAGAAAAAGAAAAGAATACGAATAAAAGTATAAATTCAGTATGGTATGCTTACCAAGATTGTATCTATTAAAGTATGGCAAGTACGATGAAATAAATCTCTCGGGGGGTAGGGGAAGGAGTAAAGGGGATCACATCTGAAATGTAAATAAAATATCCAATAAAAAAAGGAAAAAGTAAAAAAATGAATTAAATCTATACATAATTGAAAGTGAATTTTAGGGCTTTGGTTTCATAATAATGATAATTTTTTTATTCCATATAATCAGTTCAGAGTGAACATCAGAGAGCTCAGGTCTCCTAGGTGTCCTCTCTGTGTAGCTGCCTACCTGCATACAATGATCATGTTATTTCTCTGCCTGCAACACTTTTCCTCCATAACACTTTCTCACTGGCTTAGAATCTCAGATAAGTAACACAGTTATCACTCATTGTGTACTATGACACATCCAATTATGGTAATCTCAATACATCTACAGGCACCTGTTCGAAACTTGTAGAGTTTCATCTAGAGTTTACAAGACACGAGAAGAGGACTTTGACCAAGGAAAGCAGTTGTTTTAGCAATGGCTGTAATCTAACCTATAACATAGGTGTCATGGCATCATAATGAAATTGGGACCTACTGTGTGCAGCAGAGCATAGACTGAAAGAATATCTGGGTCCTAGAAGTGATTGCCGACATCTCTAAATAACCATATAATCCTAGCTACTCTTCATGATGATATGTTTCTCCTTGTTAAAGCCAATGTTAATCTGAGTTTGTGTCACCTGTTCAGACAGGATCTTAATTGATAGAGCACCTGTCTTTCATGTTCTCAGCACACTATACAATTTAGTTATCGACAGCATTACTGCATTATATTAAAATTACCTCTCACTTGCCTGTTTCTCCTATTTGACTCTTAGCTTCTCAAGTGTGGAAGCCTTGACTCTTTCATTGCTTTATTCTTGGGGTGGTGCCAGAGTGTCTGGTATATTAAGAAGCTCAACAAATGTTTGCTGAGCTTAGGAAAGCTATTTAAATTCAGTCACACAATAACCTAGTGTCTAACTATTATTCATATCCCAGTTTTGCAGTGCAGAAAGTTTGATACCCTAAAATCACAAAACTAATACAATCTAACATCAGAAATTTGATTTCCAGCTTTGGAAGTCTAAACACACACTAGTTTGACTTTATCAGTGTCAGACAATGTGCTGATGTCCTAGAGACTCAGGCAATAAATAGGTCTTGTTAATTGAGGTGGTTTGGGGTTTTGTTAAGTCAAATGTGACCTGAGAGTCACTCTCAATGCAGTAGTAAGGTCGGGTATGCCAAGTCATTGTACTGAGATCACACAACTTATTTCTAATTACTCTGTAGGCTTAGCACATCTCTTTTCCTTAGTGTGGGCTAAAAGGAAGAAAGAGCGAAATGGGGCATGGGGTGGGGGCAGTACAAATGTGCAGCCCACACACATTCCCTTCTATCACAGAGGGAATTCAAGTTAGAGATACACTACTTAGTTATCTAGTTTTCCCTGGCAACTGTAATTCTAATCTTGATCACATTCAGACAGCTAAGCAATTTAGAATTTCTTCAGCATGCTGGGTTGGGAGTAGAGGGAGCAGATTTGCTGCAAAAGGAGATATGAGAAAGCGCAAAGCAGAGATAGGAAGCAGCTGTTAAAAATAGAGGCAGTTTTTCAGTCCGTCACAGTGAAAGTATTCTTAGAGAGAGGTCATGATCAAATTGCTAATACTACCATATTGTGCAATCTAAGGGAGTTTGTTGAAATGAATGCAAAGTTCTTCTTCATATTGCCTTAGCTTATCAAATTATATTGAAGTAATAATTTATTTAATAGGTAAGATGATTTCTCTGAAATATTCCCAAAACAAACTGGTAAAAATTGAAACATGCTGGAGCTTGATTTAACCTGAGAATACATGTTCTATTTGGGGAGCCCAGGCAGGTGAGTGTGAAGCCCAGTGTGATCTTGGAATCATCTGCACGTTAGCTGGATCCTACTCTCAGCCTTGCTGCGATGGGACTCTATACTGTTTTGGTGGATAGCTCTGTTGGCTATCTGCTGCTACTTCAGAGAATACACTTCTGTACTTTCTCAACTACCCCACACTAGAATGGATTAGTAGATTTGGAGCTCCCCAATAGGTTGCCTGAGTACCTCTATCACTTGCTTAAATGAGGATACATGTTTTAATCATTTCTAACATAAATAGTATGTCCAGACACTTTCCAAAGCTATAAAGAAATACTTTGTTTAATTAGCCATTAATTTGATTTAATACTTAATAGTAGTGTTTAATAATTTATAAAGTTAAGATCAGAAAATTTGTAGTATATTTCTAATGCATTGTAATTAAAAGCTAAAATAAAACTATGCTGTAAGTTAAAAACTTGTATATCAGCTAAAGAGAAAATTTGCTTACCTAGAAGGGCTAGTCAGTGTTTTAACTAATAAGATTTATTCTTCAAAAGGTGTCTGAGGGCATGTAAAGAAACAGTCTAAAAAACAGATAATAGCTTTCTCTTTTGATGACTAGAAAGACATTTGCTCCTCCCCACCTCCTCTCTCTCTCACTCTCCCCCCTCCCCCTCTCTCTCTCTCTCTCTCTCTCTCTCTCTCTCTCTCTCTCTCTCTCTCTCTCTCTCTCTCTCTCCCGCCCCTCTGTGTGTGTGTGTGTATGCATGTTTTACAATTGTGTGTATAAGACAATGGTCTGTGTGTGTGTAACAATGGATTATGTATATTTGTGTGTGTATATGTGTGTGTGGGAGGGTAGACCATCCACTGTAAGAATTTAAGAAGCCCAGTCACAGAGTCGTGTCCAATGAATATTTATTATATGCCTAGAGAAGAAAAACAGCACTAGTACATTTATTCTAAAATGTTTCTTCAGATTAAATATGATATGCTCACAGTACAAAATGTCAATAGCCTGCTAAACTTTTTAAACGGAATTATTTTTCTTTTTAAAACAGCTATATTTAATTTTACTTAATACGTATGAATGTTTTGCCTGCATTTTACTTGTGCACCACATGTATACCTTTGTGGATCCCTGGTACTGGGTTTTTGGATGGTTGTGAGCTAACACATGGGTGATGGGAAACAGACATGAATCCTCTGCAAGACCAGCAGTGCTCTTAACCACTGAGCCACCTCTCTTGCCCCTTCACAGAAGTGCTGTTACTACTCTGTGTCTTTTCTTGGGGAGATTTGAACAAATATCTATTCAACAAAGATAAGGACTAACAAAAAGAGCAACCAATGATTCCATTCCAGTCAGGCTTTGTGAACTAGTGAGTTTATTGAGAGGAATACTCATGACTCAGATACAACCTCATCAGTGAAAAGCCCAGCATGCCGAGAAGCTATGCCATCAGAGGCTCTTTCGTGACCAGTGGACAGCCCTGACAGTCTTCTTCCCTTCAGCACTGTCGACCTTGTAGAAGAGACTTATGAGTCTTAGGTCAAGAACTTTCTGAGACTGAAGGGTTTTATTTACTTCTTGAGTCTTTAGTGAATCTTCTCTCAGAATTCTACGCTTTAATTCAGAGATAATAATACACAGAGTGTTTTAAATGAGCTACTTCTACCGTGTGATGTAATAGGACTACCTACTAAACTCAATGTCACTTCCTCAAAAGATAAGAGGGGTGCCACTGGAAATTACATGTTAGCCTTCTGTTTGATTCTTAGAGGCAATACTAGACAATTCTAAGTCAAGTACACTTGCTTGTCTCTTGACCATTGAGTCAAAGTGGATGGAACACGTTCTGAAATATTGTCCTGTTGGCCAGGCTCTCTTATTTTACACCTGCTTAAAATTTTATGTTTCCTCTTAGCGCCTGAATTTCATTTTGCCATTCAGGAATGATGCAGAGAATACAACCTCTATAACATCCTCTACTTTCACTAGTTGGTAAGCGTGGGCTCCTTGGCCAGCTAGAGATCTCTTTAGAACCTTAGGTTTTTAGCATGAACAGGAATGAGGTAGAGCCCCCATTGTGCATTTGATATAGATATTAATCTCTGCCATGTACCACAGCCAATTTCTGGTACATGACAACACTTGCAAAATATGTTGAATGTTCTTCCTCTTGTAAATATTATCATTTATTTCATATAAATTATCTTCCTTAGGCATGGTACAGAATGAACTCGGTACCGATTAGAGGCTTCAGAGAAACTGTTAGTTTCACAAAGTCCTTATGTCTAGACTCACGGTTATAAAGACTCTAACCTTTATTTTCTTTTTATCTCTTTTTTAATGTTTTATTTTAAAAATTTGAAATTGCAAATTTAGAGACTTAAAAAAAATCTAATAACTCCTCTTGCTTCCATCACCTACTTCCTCAGGGGACCATCTCACATGACTATAGCTTAGTTAACCTCAGCCAGAAATTAAGATTGGTATAGTACAACTTCTCCTGAGGGATAAATAGAAAACATATGGAGCTTTTTAAAAGAAGATCTAAGTCATTGTAATCATGCTAGTAACTCCAGATTGGCATTCAAAAGCGTAGCTCACCTGGTGATTGTGAAAGGGACAGAGATTTGAACTAGAAGGTGTAAACAAGCTTACCCTTAGGCTTAGACAATGTACCTGGAAACGGCTTTAATATTTTTTAACCGATTATAAAAAAAAAACTTGCTAAAAACACAATTTTCTAAAAGTCCTGTCAGATCCCTTTTGGAAATAGGGGGAAAAATTCAGTGGCCTGAGCCTGTGATAATGATCTGAGACAAGCAGATTTGTGACTGGCCATAATTATGACCATGTCCAAGCAGGAGATGTGAGTGTTGATGAATGCAGGCTTTCGCGTGCAGCAGAAAAAATGCCTGCGGAAAATCAATGTCTCGCTTGTGAAAAACGACTCATGGTCTTTCTAACATTTTACCTTGGGTTGATTTCATTTTCAGAGTTCAAACATGTTTATGCTATGCAAGAAGGATGAACACAGCCACAATCTCTGAGAGCTTTGATGAAAGAGAATGGAACCTTGCATTTCTATCCTAATGTACACTTTCCAAACACTTCCCTCTCACTTTCTTGATTTCATTTTTTTACAGAAGCCTTGGCAGTTCTTAGAAAGGATGGCTTTATTACTTTGGAGGCTGTAAGAGTGCTGACAGGGACAGAGTCTGGTAAAGGACCAGCCTCCATTTCCAATATGATTTTATGCTACTGTATCTCGTGGAGGTTGCAGATCTGTGTTGTTGTACTGAAGAAGAACAGAAGAGGGTAGAAAAAGCAGTGTTGTGTGGACCCTTTCGGAGGAACCATGTCTCTTTCAGGAGGGAGAGGTCCTTACAACCCAATCCTTTACTTATGGCACAACTTCTTTGTTTCCATAGGTGAACTTTGGTGAAGACATTATCAAAGCACAGTAATGACTTACACCCATGTGACACCCAGAGAGACCAGAGACCAGTGCAATTACTTGACTTTCCTAAGACTGTCTGTACTTGGCTACTTTGGAAAGTGATGATTCCTTAGATAGATTATTTGGGGAAGAGAAGGCAGGCCACAGGCATAGGATGTGCTGACAGTTATAGATGAGGCAGGACTGATTTTAGACTTGCTGGGCGTGGTGATGGGTTCTGGGGAGGAATGTTTATTCTACTTTCCCCAAGCAAAGTTATTGAAACAAGATTTTTTTCATTATTATTATTCTCTGTTGAGTTTTACATAGAGTCACAAGGAACAGATTGGGGTTTTTTTTGTTTGTTTTCTTTTTTTGTTTTTTTGTTTTGGTTTGTTTTATTTTGTATTGGCTTCTGCTTCTCTCATTGACTCAAGTATTGTATAAAAAAATGGAATGCAGATCACATTGTGTATACACATAGGATATAATACAATACAGTATACAAACAGTATATAACAAAGAATAAAAGTGGCATTTGATTGGGTGTTTTGCCTCTCTCTCCATCATGGGTAGTGAAAGTAGCATAGGAAAAGCTTAGCAGAAATGAACAGATCTTGTACAATAAAATTGAAGTGTGTGTGTGTGTGTGTGTGTGTGTGTGTGTATTGAAAATCAGTAGGAACTTTCGAGCCTCAGGGCTGACTGTGAAGTTTTCTGTCCATTGACTTTGCAGGTTTCTCTGTTCAAACAAGTAGGTGGCTCATATGATTGCATTAAAGGTTATGGACACATGTCATCTTTTTTGTTTTCATTCTTCAATGACATTTGAAGACATTCTATTGTCTGTGACAGCGCAGGCCATTTTTAGACCTTTAGCATTAAGTAGCTATGGACTTCATAAGCTTTCTAGAAGGGCACTAGCAGCCTTGGGAAAGGAAGCTTGACTTCTTGAGGTCTAAGATGAACACCGTGCATGAGTAGAAACTAGAGCATGGCTGAGTGTCAGCAAAGAAAGAATTGCCCATTCCCAAGGAGCTTTGTATGCTCTGCACAATGACCCACCCAGACAAATAGACACAGACCATATAGACTGTAGTTTATACAAATGTCAGAGGCTCTTTCTTGGGGTTCAGAAGCTGGGTGTGGTTCGAGTTATAAGTTAGTTCCTTTTGGATGGATTTATATTTTGAGCTGGTGTTATAAATCTTGAGAAAGTATACTAGATATATTCATGTCATGTTGTATAGGTAGATGCATTCTTGAACATTGTGCTTACGAGATGATACACATCAAAGATTTCTGGATGTAATTTGGGAGGCTCGAGAAGAAGTTGAGTAATTGCAAGCCTCATGTTCACCACTAACAAAACATATGAATTCTGTGTAAGGGAAACATAACTTTGGTGAAAGGATAATGTTGTTTTTAGATAATTTTTTGTGTTGGTCAATATTCCCCTGGCTGTATAATTCTGTATATAGTTCAATGATTTCAAGTTTAATTAAAGAATTTTAATTACATTTAATTTTCTTTTCAATGTTTCTACTCCTTGTGCATCTACCTAGCAATGAATTCATTCCTGATTGGAGATTTTAATACTACATTTTAAAAAGGGCTTTTTTGTTATAAGAAATTTCTCAGGAAAGAATGCCAGCTAAATGTTATTCCCAACATTTAGTGCAAGGCATCTAGCATCTTGTAAGTATTCAGTTTTTGTTTTAGGAGTGCCCTGGTTAGATTTTATTGTCAATTTGACAAAGCTTTGTGTTACTTGGGGAGAACTTCAAATTAAGAACTATCTTTAACAGCTTGTTTTTTGGCCATGTCTATGAGAAACTCTTTTAATTATTGATTAATATAGGAGATACCAGCCCACTGTGAGCAGCAGTATCTCTAGCCACATAGGTCTGGACAGTGTACAAAATCTAGGCGAACAATCCAGGCAACTATCAATAAGCAAGGTTTCTTCATGGTTTCTGTTTGTGTTCCTGCACTGACTTCCCACAGTGATGGACAATGATCTGGGAATGTAAACTGAAATAAATCCTTTTCTCCCCTAAGTGTCTATTGCTTATGGTGTTTTTCACAACTGAAGAAAGAAAACTAGATCAAAGAACTAAAGGAATACTGGATGTACCTAAATGCAGGAAAGGAATCATATTATTTCTGAGCTAAAAGACTCAGCATGGACTTAGATTTCATCATACTGAGATTCAAGAGTTTTGCTGTCCCAAAAAGAAGTAGTATCAAAGCTGAGATGAGTCAGTTCATATGCCATCTAGTGCCTTTCCTACCAGCTTACTACCAAATCAGAACTTCCCTTAACAGAGTACTAGCACCATCCATGTCCTTGCTTCGGTGAACTAGAGCACTGTGTGTAGATACTTCACTGAGAAATCTGCTGCCCTGCACACTTAAGTGAGTGTTTCTTTTTTCAGATCATATTCCATGGGACATTAGTTCTACTCCTTGCTAATGAGTATTCTAGAAATAGATTCTCTGGTGTAATGAATGGGAAGAACTAAATGCCTCCTCTCTCACTGAGACCTATGGTATATATGAAAAGCTGAGGTGTTCAAGAAGAAGCCTGTTTTAATTGTGCATCTTTGAGAATATGGAATATTTTGTGCTGTGTATTTGTGACATACACATTCTAACACTGTGTAGAAGAGTACCCCTGAAAATAATATATTTGGGATTACTGCTATCTGCTGTACAGGTTTGGACAAGTGAGCACAACCTGTTTGCTATGTTATAAAGTCCTTAAGGAAGACTAAGAGGTATCTTGTATGTCAGGCACCATTCACAGTCTGGAACATACTTCGTACCTTGTTATAGTTAATATCTACTCCCTTATTGCTGGTTTTAATGTCTGTGTGTTCAGATGACTTGCAGAACTGAAACAAGTTGCTTAACTTTGGACAGCACCAGATACAGAATCAGCAACGTAACATCTGCTCCCAGCTGTCTCTGAGGAGTACTGAGAGAGTAAGATTTCCATAGTGACAAGAAGGTTGCCAGACCCTCCTCCAGCCAGGGAACTTGCTCTCCTTCCAAACCCGTTGACTTTGATAACACCAGGGAAATATATTCTCAGGTGTCTTTGCCTTTAGTTTTCTGGTAGCACAGCCCTTCTGGGCATTTAATATGTTAGAATGACAGCATCAGTCTGGATGCTGTACAGGAATCCTCAGGAGTTACTTAAACACATATGTGTGCCCACCACTTCAATTCAGAGAAGAGATAATTGGCCATTCACAGAGTCAGCTAAACACATTTCTGACAACTGCCATGTTCTTAGAGATTTTAGGGGGAGTATGCCTTTTCCCTCATGTGGAGAGTTGATGGGGCACACCCTTGTCAGCTGTCACCCTGCTCAGAGAGCTGCTCACTGACAGGCTGGCTGCTGTTCACTGGCAGCAGGCTGCTGTGTGTCTCCTTTAGGCACACCATTTATCAGGGAACTAAGCCCGCAGAATTTCACAGCTATCCTGTTACAAGCAGCTACAATTTCACAGTGACCCTACTACTGACCAGCATCTCCCAAGCTGAGCCAACTTTGGTAATCTGCATTGACTCTTCTTATAGATACTGCTATCCAGATGGGATTTTTCTCATGAAGGCCTCCTGCTGTGACCTTTAGATCTGCAGAGGTGATGATGGTAACCCTTGTAGGTGGTATTGTCTCCCTGGGCAAGGCAAACTGTATAAAATCACAAATATTGTTTTCCTTGATCACCAAGTACTTCACCAACTGAGGACCTCAGTGTCTTCTACTATAATGTCCTACTGTCAGGACTTTGGGATTTTTTTTTGCCTTTATTATTTTTTCAATCATTTGGTACCACAAGGTACTACTGTTTCTTTGATAACATATTAATATATATTATATATAAATCATATATAACATAATAATAAATATATATGATATATATATATAATTTTATTTTCAGGAGGTTTTACAAATTATATAACCCTTGTAGGTGGCATTGTCTCCCTGGGCAAGGAAAGCTGTATAAAATCACAAATGTTGCTTCCCATAATCACCAAGTACTTAACCAACTGAGGACCACAGTGTCTTCTACTACAGTGTCCTACTGGCAGGACACTTGATACTTGGATCGTTGGCTCTTACAATTGAGTTGAATGAATCACGAATAGGAATAAGCTGCTTTGAAACGGCCTGGTCACAGAGTAAAGGACCTAGAGCTTGCCAAGTCTGCTGCTGCTGATATTCTTAGGTATCTGGATGTAATGTGCAGTGAGCTACTCAAGGCACCTAGAACCTGAACTCCTCTTGACCCTGGGCCTTTATTCAGGACTGACCCAAGTGATTGATGGATCCTGTATATCAGGACATTCCAATCTTTGCTGTTCAGCTACTCATCTTTTCCTAAGACATTTTGCATGAGCCCAATTATATACGTATGTAAAACAAGCAGACAAATTGCATTTACAGAAAATAAACCATAAAGAAATGTTTTTTTCTAAATAATTCTGCAGTATATATATAACTGTAGGATTTAAAAGACAAAACAAATTTGCATACTAATGAGATGGATGGGAATAGTTGCATTAAGTATTAAATCTTGGCTGAAGGCTTTAGACTCTAGGATGCAGGACATCTCAACATTTTTCAAACCATTGATATTTTAATTCTATAATTGTCAAAGCTGAGACTTCCATGTTTCATAAATACATAGAACAAATGGTAAAATTATGTTTACCATTTCAGCTAGTACAGAAATTGCTGGAATTTTTTAAATGTATTTAGTAAATATATTTTTAATGAATCTCAAGTCAACAACTCACAATTTTTTTTAATATTAAAGCATTTTTAATACATTGCAGTCCACAGATACACTGACTTGATGCTTACAAGTTTGGAAATGTTAGTAGAAAACTATTAAGTCAGCCTTTTCCTTATATTGACCATTGCATTTCTGCCAAAAGAAGAAAATGTGTGTGCACATGCACATACACAGGCATATGAATAAAACCCACTACCATTCATAGCATACAGTAGTCTTATGCTAGAGCCATGGGATTCAGGCAACTTTCGTCGGCACTGTGTGCCATGTCAGCTAACAGAGCATGACATATATATGTTATGTGCTCAGAACCAAGATTGTGGGGCAGCTTCACTGTACAACCTGGCCAAGCATCTCTATAAACTTAAGCACTTTGATTATGCATATTTTGTTTAGAATTAATTTCTACCCATTGAATGTTCATTAATTGTCCACCTTTGCCAAGTTTTGCATGACTCCTTCATTCAGGTATGCAACCATGTATAAAGTGGTGGCCACATACTATATAGTCCCATTGCTGACCCCTTTCTTTCTTTCTGTCAATTAGCACATTTTTGGAGTCTTCTCTTTCAGGAAGCTGTCTCTGACATTCCCTTTTAAATGGCATGCCAAATGCTTCCCCATTGCTGCCCACACAAATCAGGCAGAGCCCCAAGTCTGCTGATGAGCAATGTAGTGTATAATTGTGAATGTCTTTGCTCTGAACCTTTTGCTTATCATTTATATATTTTTCTACATTGTTATCTAATAACTTCATTATCCATCATAGGGCAACTGTATTCATGGTTTCTTTAAGAAATCACCTGCTTCTAGATGTTGGAGATTGCTTCAGTTATTTTGTCTATTCCAAATAATGCAGAGATGGATATTCTCGCAACTGAAACCTTACGAGTTTGGAAGAAGAATCAGGAGAGAGATTGCTGATGTTCCCTTGTGTGCTTTGTGGGATGATAAACCATATAGTGACACCAAGGTTGGGCATTGAACCATAAAGTGAGGCAAACAGTAAAAGCAGAGAAAGCCCCAGGGAGTGATATCATTTGAGTTTAATCACAGATATAGAACAGATTTGAAACTTTATATTCATAATATATCTAATTTATATGTATAAGATTTATTGAATAAAATCAGGTGTGCCATGTGCCACAGCAAGGTGTGTTAACCAGATTCTGAGAAATTCACAGTACAGGAGTGAGCATGCTGCACAGGGACATGCTACAAACAATGAGGACTTCATGGGTAAACTGAAAAATGATGCTGATGCTGGTCCAGTAGGAATATTTTTAGCAGAGTAGTTGGGATCAGGACACTCTCTGGATAAAATGCAGTTCCAAACATGGGTAAATTTTGTTTATTGGAGAAGAGATAAAATATCTAGAGAAGATTCTAATCATAAAAAATTGTGAATGCAAAGGTTGGAAGCAAGAGGCAGGAAAGCAGCCAGCATCTTGCAAAATCCTTCCAAAGAAATCGAGTTTTGAAATTTTCATGTGAGTCACAAATCTTATTTACATACCAAGTTTATATTTCTCATTTTGGCAATATATTCAGAGTATTTGTTTAAAAGTTAACAAATCTTCTAAATTCAATAAATACATAAAAGGTAACCTATTTTGTCTTAAAGTGAACACTAGGACTCAGGACTCACCAGCTTATCTTCATTGTTGGAAGGTCTAGAAAAAAAGACAAAAGGGCAGAAAATAATAACTGTTTGTAACTTAAGATATTCCATTTCACATGAAATTTCTCTGACCTTGATATGTTTTTCAATATCCTAGAAGTGTATGCATATATGATGTGTGTGTGTGTGTGTGTTTGTATGTGTGCACACACTCTTTTGTGAATGGACATGTGTGTCTGTTTTCAAAATATATTCTGAGTCTAGAGATATTGAGATATCTCAGTATGGGTTGGAAAATACAGTGGTTTAGTATTTTGAAGTCACACTCCTATTGAGACAGGAGGAGTTACTTCTAAAATTTACAATAATAATCATTATAATTAGGAAAACTTTAAAGACACTTGTAGTGTATTTGGTATAATTCTAACACCTCTCTGGATGTTTTAACTTTTCATTGTGAGCTTATGTATTTAAAGAATGCTGCTCTACTGTGAGTTGATGAAGAAGATACTGCTAATAAAATTACCCATAGCCTGAGGTCAGTATTTCTATTTTGGTCCAGCTTCAAGAATGGCATGTATAGCTTGATCATTCTAGCCCTTTTTGTCCTGGGAATACTTTTATTCCTGCCCATCATGTTAAATCTTGTCTTCAACAACATCAACATGTTGGTAGCCAAGTGCATGGCTTGAAACTGAAAATGGACCCCCAGACAGAGTTATTAAATTAACAGACTGGCAAGCCAAGGACAGGTAAAATTCTGCACAGAGCCTTACCAACGTAAGACGGAAATGCATTGCTCTTTATAATGCATATTCTATGATGGGTAAGGAAAGCATTCTTGGCCAAATGAACTAAGAAAGGTCCAGTCTTGTTTATGAAATAAAAAAGGGGAGAGGTGGAGAGATTTTGGGGCTGCTTGACAAGAATCTGACATGGGCCAAGGACAAAGAAATGGGCTTCAGGCAGGAATCTGACATTAGGCTAGAACAAAGAAGTAATTTCCCAGGAATCTAAATCTTAGGCTAGAACAAAGAAGTAGGCTTCAGACATGAAAATGACTTTGGGCTAGGACAGGGAAGTAGGCTCAGATGTTTTGGTCATCCTGATAAACCCTTAGAAATAGTGATCATGGGAGTGATCATGGAACTTTATTTATTGCCTTGATTGTTCTTTGACTATTTATGTTTATTGTCTTGCTTGTTCCTTGACTATTTCCATATATTGTATTGATAGTTACTCAAAGTAGAACTGACCTTTAATATTTGCATGTATTTAAAATGGTATAAAAGCAAAAAGAAGGAGGGGGACGGGATAAGGGTTTTTTGGGGTGTGGGGGATTGAGGAAAAGGGATGACAACTGAAATGTAAATAAATAAAATATTCAATAAAAATAAAAAATAAAAGGAGACAGTAGGAGAGACAGATAGAAGAAAGTGAGGAGAAAGAAAGATTAGGAATTCAGAACCCTCAGTATATGTATATAAGCTTGGCAACTGTATGGTAACACATTTTAAATTTGTCATTACTTTAAATATGTATTTTTCGTGTGTTATCTGAATATGGTTATGTGGAAGCCAGAAGTCAATATTAGATATCATTCCTCAGAAGCCATCTATCTTTAAAAAAAAAAAAACAAAACAACAAAAAAAAAACCCCAGAGTCTCTAATTGGGTTTTGAGGCTCACCTATTTGTCTGGGCTTGCTGGCCAACAAGCACAGGAAGTCCATCTCTACCTCTCCAACACTAAGAAGGCAAGGTGTGTATGTGCTACCACACCTAGCTTTACAAACAGGTGCTGGGCCAAACTCAGGTCTTCAAGCTTATGTGGCAAGTATCTTACAGAATGTGCCATTGCCCCAACCCTTAAGGTATTTTTTTTAGAAAGCTGTGACACTGGAAACAGAAGCAAAAATCAAACAACAAAACAATAAAATCATTTCTAAAAAGCACACTGCTATATCCAAATTTGAGGGTTGAGAATGGCTACAGATGCTATTGAAAATGCTATCCTAACTTGCGGATGCTCAGTGACAAGCATCTTACCTGGTTTTCTATAAACAGAATACATTTCCAGGACATGGGTGCTATACCATTGCAAAGACTGATAGTTACATAATATATATTAAAAGCCAGAAGCCACAAGGATAACATACATTTGATAGGAATGACCCATATATTTTAGAGCACTGGTCTCTTCTTAGATGTACATGGGAGTCACCGGAATTATTATATCATTACAAATTTCTTCCACTAAAGTTTCACTCCTTCACCCCACAGCTATTTGTCACTGGATGAGAATCTTAAAAGTCAGCCATACATCTCCTTGCCTGGTCATTGGGTTAATAGTCATACCTCACACCATAATTAGGAAGAGTAAATGGTGTGTGAGTCAAAGCAACACAGTCCACCTAAAGTAGATGGTTCAACCAAAGCAGAAGCAATGCCAAAATATGAGAGTAATCAACAAATCTACATAAAATCCATAACCTATCAGTATAACTATATGATAGCAAAGAATCAGCTTCTACTTGTATTAGGTAGAAGAATGCAAAACAATACTGGCAAACTCTCTGAAATTCCCTATGCTGGGGTGGCTAGGGCATGGGAAAGAGTTGTGATGTGGGAAAGAGAACAGAGAGCTATCAGTATACCTAACACTGGACCAAAAGCCACCAGGAGGAAGCAAAGCATCACTGTGTGTGTGAATATTGGCACTGTTACAACCATTATCTCCATTTTCAAACACTCCTTCTAGTAAAGAGACTGATACCTTCATATCAGATCTGTGTAGATAGAAGACAGTGCTGCACAGAGCAAAGCAATCATGTTAATATTTTTATTTGCATTATAATACATTTCTTATAAATATTTTATTTGCTTCATAAATCAATGTGCACAGAGCTTTTACTTTTGTGATGTTGATTCTTCCTCTCAGAAAACAAAATATCTTCACAAGAGCTCAAGCCAAACTTTGGATCTCTCAAGATTATTTCAATATTTTCCTGATACAAGCTTTGTGCATTTATTAACCACAATTCTAAATATTTTGTTCTTTTGTTGGTGTTGCAAATGATGTTTTTTTCCTCTTTGTAGTCCTAATTAATTTTTGTATATATAAATAAGCTGTATTGGTTTCCTATGTTAATATTACAGCTTGCCGCTCAGTTGTGTTCTGTTACAATGAGTCCATTCTTCCACTGACTCTGTTGAATAATCATATCATCTGCATAAAACTTTCATTTTTATTCAATGAAGGAGTTTCTCTTGTGTAAATGCATCAGGAATATGTGGCTAATGTTGGACTTTAAGAACAACAGAATCACTGGAAAGACTAAACACTCATGGAAATTGAACAACTCTCTCTCTCTACTCAGTGATCTTTGGGTCAGGGAAGAAATGAAGAAAAAATTAAAGACTTTCTAGAATTCAATGAAAATGAAGGCATAACATACCCAAATTTATGGAATGCAATGAAAGCAGTGCTAAGAGGAAATTTCACAGTACTAAGTGCCTCCATAAAAGAACCAAGTTCTCATATCAGCAATTTAAAAGCACACCTGAAAGTTCTAAAAAAAAAAAAAAAAAAAAAGAAGAAGAAGAAGAAGCAGCAAGCAAACCATAGAGGAGTAGAAGGCAGGAAATAATAAAAATCAGGGCTGAAATTAATCAGTTAGAAACAAGGAGAACAATTCGAAGAATCACTGAAACCAAGAGTTGGTTCTTTGTAAACAAAAGAGACAAACTCTTAGCCAAACTATCTAAGAGACAGAGAGATAATATCCAAATAAACAAAATCAATAAGGAAAAGTGAGACATAGCAACTGACATTGAAGAAGTTCAATGAATCATTTGGTCTCATTTCAAAGCCTATACTCCATTAAAAAGGAAAATCTTAACAAACTGGATGATTTTCTAGACAGATACTACTTACCAACATTAAATCAAAATGGGGTCAATATTTTTTCACCCCTTTTTATTGGTTATTTTTATCTATTTACATTTCAAATGCTATTCCCCCTTCCCAGTTTCCCCTCCAAAGACCCCCTTCCCCTGCCTCTATGAGGGTGATCCCCCAATGGCCTACCCAATCCTCCTCAGCCCCTTAGCATTCCCATCAGCTGAGTCATTGAGCTGCCACAGAACCAAGGACCTTCCTTCCCACTGATGACAGATAAGGCAATCCTCTGCTGCATATCCACCTAGAGCCATGGGTGTCCCCACGTGTACTCTTTGGTTGGTGGTTTAGCCTCTGGGAGCTCTGGGGCAGGGTCTGGTTGGTTGATATTATTGTTCTTTCTATGGAGTTGCAAACCCCTTCAGTGCCTTCAGTCCTTGCCCTAACTTCTCCATCGGGGCATCACTAATATTTTTATTGCAGTTCTTGCTTAGCTGTGTTCTACTTCTCATAGTCTCAGTTGTACTTAGTCAACTGCAGTCTAAGAATATTAAATGAAAAATTCATAACTAATAGATTTGTATGTTTTCAGTTGCTTTATGTGCCAAATGATATAAAGAAATCTCCCAGCAGCCACAGGTACAAGTGCCAACATGCCACCCCTCCACGGTCAATGTATCCATTCTGTGTACCCTACCTACCCTGTTTCCACTTAACTGTTTTGGTTATCAGATATATTGTGGTGGTTTCATAAAACCTGTATTCCAGCACCTTTTATTTTATTTACTGGCTGTCCCAAAATGATGTTGCCAATTACAATTTGCCAGAGAATTCTAGTAAATTGCCTTAATGAAAAGTTGAAAAATTTCAAATTAATAAGGATGGAAAAATGTTGTATATTTTATTTGCTAAGTTTAGGGTAAGATGTTTTCTGATGTAATGAGGGGAAGCTGCTATACTTAGATATTTCTATGTCTATTTAAACACATTCTTGTGTTTAATAGTTTTCTTTAAATACTCTTTATCAGACTTTTATTTTTATAAAGATTTTACTTTTAATTATGCATTAATGGATATTTCTCTGCATGGGTTTTTACATATGAGTGTGGTGCCTGTGGAGGCCAGAAAAGGCTATTAGATCCCCTGAAGTTGTGGTTATATGCAACTGTGAGCCAACAGATATGGGTTCTGAGAAACACACTCAGATCCTTTGTAAGAGCAGAGATACTGGGGGACTAAGCCATTTCTTCAGCCACCCCGACCCCTTATTCATTCGATTTTCTAATTGGCATTTTGTTCTGTAAGCAGTCTGTGAAACATGATGGTCTCTGGCCTTTGAAGATTTGAAATAATGTGTCTGTGGAACTCTGTAGACTTGGCACATGTGGTAGCAATATCAGTCTGTCAATATCTGCTAAGAATTTTGGTGGGCTTAAGTTTTTTACTTCCAGTGCAGAGATGATGACCAGTGTTTCCCTGAAGTTTTAAATTTGTTTATGTAGACTTTTATCAAGCAATCTCTTTTAGTTGTATTAGAATTCTATCTGATTAGAGGAACTACCTCTTCCTGGGTTTTGCATACCATAGACAGAGACTTAATTGGTCACAACATAGAAGGGTGCTCTAAACTCAAGAGTTAATAGCTAGGAATATCTCCATGGTATAGTGCTTTTCTAGAATGTGAAAGGCTCCAGATTAAGTGTCCAGTACCACAAAAAAAAAATCAATCAATCAATAAATAAAGCTAACACAAAGGATTTTGAATGACATGTGAAGTGGGTAGCTCAGGATAGAGGCTCTCACTGCACAGTCCTGATGACCTGAGTGCCATCTCCTGATCCCATTGTGGAAAGCAAGAACTACCTCCCCAAAGTTGTCCTCTAGCCTCTTCATACAGGCCATGGCATGCCAGTATTGCACACATATACACATCCACACACTTAAACACACACACACAGACATACAATCATAGACATGTAAATAATAAATGAAATTTAAAATAAATTTAATGTTAGAGATGAAGTTAAAATAAACATAAAATTGAGAAAAAGCAGAAATCATAGCTCATACAAACTACATATAAATAACATTTAAAGGTGTAAGATTTCATCTTTACTTATACTGAAGCAAATGCAAACTGCACAGATAGAATTGCTAAGAAATGTAGCCACATATTCAGCAATGTACCAGGTGCAAATGAATCGCTGTACATGTTGCCAGTAGAGTTTGGCAGTATCCCCAAACTTGTGCATTTGGATGTGGCATTCCCTTTCAGAGCTACTTACCCAGAAAACACACCTTCAATAGCACAAAAATACCTTTGCACTAAGTCATGGTACCATTGTCTGTGACCACAAAATATTGCTAGCCAAATGTTTGTATGTAGGAAAATACATGGTATGAGATGGGTTCAATAACATGATACAGGAACACAGTGACGTGGTTCAAGGGGAAAGAAAAGGCAGAAAATACCATGGAGCTGAAAAAGATTGTTTTTGAAAGACAGAAGGCTTAGCATGGTAACATAATGTGCCAAATTTAGGCAAGCAAAATTAAGGAACAAAGAAAGAGAATCATAGATTAGTAAAAGTGGATAGTTTCTGGATTAAGATAGAAACTCTGGGGAAAGATAAATGGAATTGGGATTGTAAAGACATCTTTTTATAATCTGTCTTTTACAGATATGTTAATGCTATACTTATCCAATAATTATAAAGAAAATCTTTAATTGATATGGGATGGTAGTAATAAAAGCTCCTAATTCCCCCCCAAAAAAGGAATGGAAGGAGGAAGGAAAGGATAGAAATAAATCATTTTAAGTGTATTTAAAATGAACAACTATAAACAAAGGATTTACAATGGGTAGCTAACACAAGTAACTTCTCAACAATAATCAAATGATATTCCATTAAGCCTTGGTGTGGCCGTATAACCTGAAGTCTAAGGGGGTCAAAGTGGTGGCCTCCCTGTCCCTAAAAATGACTTACACATAGTATCTTTTCCAACATTATTCCTCACAGCCAATAGTGAGAACGTCTGAGATAAACATGTTGTAAGAGAAGTTCTCATCTCTGGCTTTCATTTTTTCCTCCCATACAAGTTGCATTGAGAGAGAATATGCTCCATCTACTGCTCTACAGCTTCAATATGTACTATAAAAGTTTATTATGTTGTGAATGCTTAAAATCTTTATGTACATTTCAAATGATTCCCTCTCAAATCCTCTCCCACCAGTGGGATATACCCACTTCCACCAGTTCAAGGAATTAATAATCCTTAGGGTAATATCTTGCCGTTTCAAACCTTTTCATGTGCACACATCAGAATACACTGACACTTGTTATATAGACATAGCTGTCAGTTGTCTTAGTTTATTCACAAAAATATGTTGTACTCAGCTGTGGTGATGCCCTTTCTTAAATGACTGGAAGCTAATTCAACACTAATTTCCAGAAGTAGCAGAGGCAGCCCAGTCTGATGAATGTCTGCCCAATCACTGATCAGCTGCCTTGTGAACCTTGCATTGATACAAGTAAAATGGTTTACTTTAATATCTTTAAAAAGCATTCTATTTATTGTATTACTTAAGGAAACTGTATTAACTGTATTGTATTAACTAAGGAAACTGGGTAAATATGAGAGCCTGACAGTACAATTTGAATTTTGCTTAGAAATGGGTTTTTGAAAAAAATATGAGGATGATATAAAGTAGCCATCTATAGGCCAGGTGACTAGGATATTTAACATGAAAATGATGCTGGTGGCCATATACTTCTAGAGAAGCAGCTGTATCCAGGAAAGAAACCACCCAGAGTCTGACAGAATTTTGGGAAATCTTCATGTCATCAAGTGCCTTTAGCTCTTAAAAATCTGTGAAGGTTTTGTTTTCTAATCTCTGTGTTGTCTTCCATTACTTAGATTCTTGAATCTATCCCAGTGTACTCTTTCTTCAATATTCAGTCATATAAGATATATAGCATATGTATATAGACACATGTATATATTCAGACGTGTAAGTTTAGGTGAATCATAAAAACATAATGTATAAAAATGGTCAGTGTCTACATAAAATCCCCAAACAAGTCATCGTGTGTGGATGTATTTCATGTGTGTATATGTATGCTCCTATACGTGTGTGATGTAACTATATGTGTGTTTGTGTGTACCTATGTGTCTTTCAGTTTGGAGTGTATGTATTCAGCTTTTCTCCAGAAGTCTACAAATCATTTAAGAACACAGTTATTTCCTTTTCCCTCTATATTCTTCCATATCTGACCGTCACACCCAATTTCTGTATGATACAGATGCTCAGAAAGTAAACTCATCTTGTTCATCCCATTCCTCATTTCATTATATATGTTTTACCCATGCGTCATTGCACTATATACATCCAGTATTATTGAAATCATTCCTCATTGTATTATATTAATCTAAGACTATTTAACCCACACATCCAAGACTAATCTGAATGTTTAAGAAGTCTGAGACCAAGATTCTTATTTAAGAAGTTATTTCTTGGTTTGTCAGAAACTCAATATTAAAAATGACTTTGGGATGTTCCTTTTTAGAGGGCTTCCCACAATCCTCCTTATGTTCCATGTCACTGGTACATCATCCACAAGACCCGGTATTTTGACTCCTGACATGATTATGTGATCTTATCTGGTTTTGAATTTTATGTAGGTAGAGTATTTTATTATGTTATATATTATGTGTTCATGATTCATTTTATTAAATATTAATGATATATATTCATATAGAGAGACATGTATTGTGGAATTCTTGACAATAATGGATATTTTGATGGACATTTCTGATTCTGTTGCATTTGATCCTCAGTAAAATATGACTGAATTCTCTTATTTTAAAGATAATTAATTGTAGAGTTTCTGTGTCTCTGACATTGTGGTCTGTCTCTCTGCCTCTCTATATCTCTCTGCCTCTCTGTCTTCCTATGTCTCTGTATTTCTCTTACACTCCCTCCCCTTTCCTCATGCATGTATATGTGTGTGTGTGTGTGTGTGTGTGTGTGTGAGAGAGAGAGAGAGAGAGAGAGAGAGAGAGAGAGAGAGGGAAGGAGGGAGGGAGGGAGGGAGGGAGGAATGAAGACATGAAGAGATATGATTGCACACTATGGTTTTATATTGGCTAATCACATGATTTTGTTGCTGAATCCAGGGCTGCAATGAACATGGAATGAGATTTCTCTTAGACGTAGTGATTTCAGTTCCTATGGACACATACTTAGACGTGAGATTGCTAATCATATGACAATTTTGTCTAGTTTTTTTGAGGAACTTTCCGACCAGAACTGTACCAATTCTAGTCCTACCAATAATACAGGTAAGCATGGAAATGTCAGACTTCACCTTATACACACAGTAGTAGTGTTCATCAATTTTAAAAAGATTAAAACAAAATAAAAAAACTAGACCAAAATAAACAAAACCATGCCTCAGTGCAGAAATGTTAGTTTTCACAGGGAATGGTGAGTCTGTACTCCCTGTGTAAAAGCAGAGGTGCCAGTCACAACCCCACTGTGCTCAGTAGTTCCACCTGTCTGACTTAGAGCTTACATGCTCATCCTGTGCTTGGATGAGTGAGTAGACACTTGTCATTTGCTGACAAATCTTATGCAGCACATGTTCATATCCTATGTGGGGTTCCTACTCCAGCCATTATCCCTTTTCTCTGTCTTTCTTCCATCAGTTTCCAAGAGTTCTTGGCTCTCCCTACATTCTGCATGCAGGTCCTCTGTCTCACAATGTTTCTCCTTCATGGGTACATCGATCCCTTTGGATTTCACAGCACAGTCCTTTGAAGAAGATGAGGCTTTTCACGTCCATCTGAGAAATATGTAGTCACCTTTCCTTGCTGAATTCCACTCTTGGATGAGTCTTTAGTGTGTTACAGTTGAGTGAAAAAACATGATTCTCAAAAGGTTATACTCCTAAGTCCCGAATCTGAGTGTTATTTGCTTAAAAAAAGTTTATTCAGCTGTAGTTAAGGAATTAAGATAGAGACAAGAGGGTAATCACTGGTTTTCTTAAATTAACTCTAGGTGTCTTAATAAGTATTCTTATAAGAAATGTGTGGAGAAGACAGACACACAGAGGACAAGGAAAGGAAGAGGGGGATGGGAAGAGAAATATAAAAGACAACAGAGAAGGATGTGAGAACCAAGAGGGAACACTGTTATGAGCAAAAGCCACACAGGAAGGAGTGGTGTCTCCTAGAACCTGGGTAGGAATGGATTTAGTGTCAACATCTTTGCTACACACTGTCTTCTTCAGAACCATGAGAGAATATGTGTCCATTGTCTTGGACACCCAGTGCATAATGGAGTGTTTAGATCCGGCCTAGGATGTGGATGTGCTTTCTGGCTGTATAGAGTTATCTCAGCATCTGGCTCCAAGTTTAGTCATATCACATTGAGAAACTGCTGTGAGGACAAAGGTTTGCAGGTTATAGTCCAGACCCTCTGGCTGTCCTCTTAGCTCCCTAGAAATAGCCCTGGGGATCATGACCAGCCCGCTTCTCTTTCTGCAATTTCTCTTTGTTCCTCCCTGCCTCTGAGAGGTAGCTATGGCAGATTGCCCAAGATCTGTGACTCCTCCTTCCTACAATAAACCTTCCCCCAATTAAAAAGCAAAAATCCTATGATTTCTTCTCTTTTGGACCTGTCCTCCAGCTTCCTGTTTGGCTCTACAGTTCTCTTGTGCCTTCAGATGGACATATAAAGAAAGATAGATGACAGACAGCTGCTAACAGCAAAAACAGACAGGCAGACATACGCATAATATATTGATGACACAGAAATACAGACAGATAACGGATGAACAAGCAGTATTTTTTTTATTTTATTAGTTATTTTCAGTTGCAGTTAAGTACTTTTAAAAGATATTCCATTATAACTAAAAGTCTGATGCAACTGTTTAAGAAACCTCCATGTTTTCCCATAATTTCACTTTTTTGATAGAAAATTTTAAAATAAAACACCCCCACCCCCCAAAACAAACAAACAAAAAACCCAAAACAGCTCCCAATTCTTAGGTAAGGTATTGGCTAGTCTAAGGTACAAGGCAGCGAATACACAAACCCTTTCTTCTCATATTTCAGATAAAGCTGCATTTTGATATATTCTTTCCTGAATAGGAGTAAATTCATTGTTCTCGATTTTCTGTCACTTGTATCGGAGTGAGAGAATGAGATGGACAATCCATCTCTTAATTAACTGAATTGCTGTAACACTTAAGAGTGGACTGTGAAGTAAATACATTTAGACTGACCATGGTGAAATGTTACCACCTCAACTGTTTGGGAAGTTAACTACAATCCTCCAAGAGATCAGAAGTTCAAGACTAGCATGGGTAGTATATGGAAAGCTCTATCCTCAAGACAAAACTGTAAATGAAAATCCAATTTTACTTACTTGTGTATTTATTTATTTATTTATTTATTTATTGTACATGGGACTAGACCTCATTTATGTTTACAGTCTAAGAGAGCATCTTTTTTGCATTGTAGAAGAGATAGGAACAAATAATCTTTTCACTTACAATTACTTTTAGGAGAGTGTGTGTGTGTATATGTTATGTGCGTGTGCGTGTGTGTGTGTGTGTGTGTGTGTGTGTGTGCATGTGAGATAAGTAACTGGACAACTCCTGGGAGGGCTGGTTCTCTTCTGCCACCTTGTGGGATGCATGGGTCAAACACAGGGCATCAGCCCACTTGTAAGAGTCATAGGTACAACTACTTAAAAACAGACAATGTTGTTAATAATTAAAATAAGAAAACTTAAATATTCATTATTTTGTTAATAGTTTAAAATGTCAGATATTAGTAGGTATGAGAATTACTTAATACACAAGAGAACAAATGAAGAAGAGAATGCTAGAGAGAGAGAGAGAGGGAGAGAGAGAGAGAGAGAGAGAGAGAGAGAGAGAGTGTCTGTGGTGTGTGCATCTGTTTATGGTGTTGTACATATCTTTGTTGTATGTGTATGTGTGTATATGTGTCTCTGTGTGTGCATGTGCCTGTGGTGTGTGTGTGCATTTTTCTGTGTGTGTTGTAGAATTACGGTTTGTTAATTTAGAAAGCAAGATGTTGAGCACTGAATTTCTCACTTTGAAAAGCTGTTGATTAAAGTAAGAATTCTGAGCAGGACTTTAGAAAAGTATCTCATCACATACTTACCTTTACACACACTTTGCTGTGCACAGAACCTACAGACATCATGGTGTTATATAACAGGCTCCCCAGAGGCCACATTCTCCCTGATCAGACAAGAGGACAGATAACTGGGTGAGAATTATGAGCATATGAAAGTTATCTAAACACTGATGATCCCAAGGGAAAAAGGAAAAGTTTTGAGCTACAAGGGAATTAACATCTAGTGGTCCTCAGATTGCTGATGTGAGGATAATTGGTTGAGATCTGCTGCTTATCCTCTGGTGTTTCTGGCTCTATGACAGACTGTTGCATGGTATGTAAGGTGGGCAACGCAAAAAGAAATTTCCAGTCTGTTGGTTGACAGTGACACACTGAAGAATAAAACTGAAGAGATAAATGGTCTAGACTAAGAATATATGAGCACATTAGATTCTATTTTGTTTTAATTGGTGGGTGTTCATTATACATGGTTTCACACTACAATCTGGTCAAGAATATCATGGAATTTGACCATATTTGTCCTGCTGCTTGTAACCTTTAACTTTGCATTTATTTTCTCTCCTACTTTCCCTATTCTTCCTTCTGCTTTTGTGTCGACAATGCTCATAAAACTTTATGTGTATACATATGAATATGCATAGAACCATGTATGCATCTATAATTTTAAGCCCTACTATTAAGAAAAACCATGCAATACTCCTTTTCATTCATCTGATTTATTTTCCTTAATGGTGATATTTTTGTATCTATTTATCACCACAAGACTTAATTTCATTCTTCACTTTGGTTAAAGAAAACTCCACTGTGTACATATGGCACATTTTTTTACTTATTCATCTTATGATGGACACAAAGGCTCATTTCATAACTTGACTACCATGGACAGTGTTGCAGCAACATAGATATGGAGTTATCTTTGTTATATGTGTGAGTTCTTTGAGTATATTCCTAAGAGTAGCTTATCAAGATCAGTTAATAAAAGAAAAAAGGAACAAAATTAGATATTCTTCCTTATCAACAGTTGGGAACACAGGGTCAAGAAAAGAATGTGGAATTTTTTTGTTACTTTCCTTATAATTTTACATCCTCACTTTTTTCTGATATCAATTATGAGCCATTAATTTTTGTTAGGGATATTTTGAGTGTTAGTTTATCTTCTATTTAGTTAGATAAATGACTGACATCTGATTTAAAGGTTTCCAGTTAGCATTCAATAGCTGAGTTTTAATGAAATTGAGAAAACTTTACTTAGAAATGCATACATTGATGTGTTTACATAAATATGAACCAACTTAGTTTATGAGTAGCCTTTTGCTGGCACACAGCCTGCAGTGAATACATCAGGAGTCCATTAATATATCCAGAAACTATACTTAAGTGTATAAGGTTTTGATATGAATCATTTTCACAGATCATGATTAGTTTAGTAACTTATATTTTTTAGTAACTTTACTTAATAATTGTGTCCTTTTTCTTTAGTTTTGATACATCAGAGATCTTCGTATCACTGAGTTAAGTAGATGTAAGATTTTACTGAAGATGACTTTGAAAGTCATTTCACTTTATATGTTATTTTCCTGCAGGATTTTCCCTTTCTTCAAAAATACAGGCAATTTGGAATAGTTCTCTCTTAAAAGGTCCCAGAGAGCTCTACTTTTGAATTTAAATATTTTCACTTTCAATATCATGTACATTTTCTCTCCCAGGGAAGTGATTCTACACTCACCGTACATCCATTTTACAGCACTTTGCATCGACACTGGCCCTCCCTGCTCTCCTAATACATTATTTATCTGTGTGTGCAGAATAAGAACAATGCCAGTGAATGGCTGTTGTCAGCACATTTCTACATATTAATACCTTCCCCCAACATTGCTTAACATTACTAGAATCAATAGGCAACACAATTTGGTCTTTTTCATGATATAAAAGAATTTTATATTTCCAGCTAAGATTCTAATTTATATATGTTTTAAAAATCTCCATTCCTTTCACATTCCTTTCTGTGAAGCTTGTGGAGGATGATGAAGAGAGATACTGTTTTTATGGTAGCTATTGATTGATCCTCTGACTGTGACATGTAGTTCCTTGCAGCTTACTGGACTCACTCAGTGTTGAGGGTCAGTACACTATGGTCATAAGACATTAAATGACTTGCCTAAGGCCATATGTCTAGTACCTGGTGCAAAGTAAAGAAGAAAATGATCTTGACTTTCCACAGTTGAATTAATAAGGAAAAACAGTAGCCAGACATGTTCATGTTAAGTTCAAAAGATGCACTTGTATATAACAACTAACCATTCAAAGCCTCATTCTTCCTTGCATATTAGAAGGAACTATACATCTGTGGTACACATGTATGAATACAAGCAAAACACCCGTATACATTATATAAAATAAATCCAAAACTAATTAAAAACATGAGGCTATGAGTCTTCTGGAGAGATTAGGACTATATAGAATACTTAAAGAGAGGCAAGGGAAGTGGGAAATGCTGTAATTATGTTAAAATCTCAAAATTAAATCAATTTAAAGATAATTAGATCGTATTAATCAAATCCATCTCAAAATACAGTGATTTAGTTGGGCCTGGACTGAGTCCTGGCATCAGAATCATTGTTAAAATCCCAGTTGTTTCCAATAATCTAAGAACCTACACATGGTGTATGAGAATTAGCAGAGTGGTGATCTTAAAATTGGAAATGTTTAAATAGCTAACTTAGAACAGTACGAGTGCGGAAATTTTTGAGTTACATTGAGAGGAGACATGTTTTCTGAGCAAGGGCAAGGGTCTATTTTAGTTTACTTCATTAGATAGTCACTGTTCATAGAGACATTGTTTGTTCAGACTGAGTCCTTGAAGTTAAATGAATGCAAACAGCATAACAGATGCATTTGCATGGTTGGAGTAGTGAATACAAATTAATATACTCAAAGAAATGAAAGCAATTAGGTGGGTAAGGATTTTGTCTCATTAGCTCCTTCTGGGTTTCCCAAACAGGACGTATGAATTGATCAGGAGAGGCTTGGCAGGGGTTGTCATGATTTTTCTGGAAAGTTCCGTCGGGAGAGGCTGATGATCTTAAAATTGGAAAATGTTTAAATAGCTAACTTAGAACAGTGTCTTAAGGAATCAGTGGAAGTTACTAGATGTGAAAAGGAAGGAAGAAAAAGTGACTGAGCTGTAGTTCAGTGGCACCTGTCCATTTTGGATGGGTTTATTGTGGGGTCTATTGTCAGGCTCTTGTTATAAACGAGGCTCAGTACATTGTGTGCTCACCAGAAGATTAGAAATGGGTGATGTTATCATGCAAGTCTACTGGGCCAAAGTCGGTTTACTTCATAGCATCTAGTTTCTACCAATCCCCACTGCCATATGAAGGACACAATTTATAAAGGGGTGTCAGTTAATCCAAACCATTGAGTGAATGGGCCTGCAAACAGGTGGAGACAAATGCTGTTTACTGCTTTGCTGTTAATCTTTTGTCCACCAGAGCATAAGGTAAATAGTTTTTTGAGAATAAAAAGGTATCAATAACTTCTGCAGCATGAGCACAGGCAGATTGAGAAATTACATGAGCTCCATCACTGGCATCCCATTGCTTAAGAAGAGTTGCTGAGTAGGAGAGGTTGCTTGAAGTTTTGGTAGACAGTTTGACAGGGGGGAGGGGAGGGGGGTGGCGGGAAGGGTCAATCAGATGATGAGCCGGGCAGTGGTGGTACATAATCCCAGCACTTGGGAGACAGAGGCAGGTGGATTTCTGAGTTCAAGTCCAGCCTAATCTACAGAGTGAGTTCCAGAACAGCCAGGACTACACAGAGAAACCCTGTCTCAAACAAACAAACAAACAAAAAACAAAAAAAACAAAAAAACAAGACAAAACAAAACAAAAAAGAATCAGATGATAAATGAAGAAAGCAAGTTTAGAAAACTGGGAGGGTATGTCTTTCCCAGACTTCAGTGAATTCCCACATACACTATTCTGTTCCTTTTCCTTCCCCAGGAAGCATACGACATTTACATAGCAGACACCCCAGTATTCCAGTCCTCTTTAAGATAGAAACCTGTGTTAGTTCTACTTGAAGCTTTAAGAGCTGCTGACGTGTGACACCTGTCTTCATTCACTTAAGTGCACTAACATTAAATGAATGGCTGAATGGATAGATATGGTTTCTCCTTCCCTGCTGAATATCATTAAACCATGTGTGGTCAAAACTACAAGTTATAGTTGTTATCCTGTTTACTTAAAGGGTATGTGATTTCAGTAGTGATACAGATTGTGTTGAAGAATCTGGCCTTAATTGAAAATTCAGTTGTTTGATTTAAATTTAAAAACTTAAACTAGGCATTGCTGGCTTCTGCAAATGGTCCAGTTTCCACATCATGACAAAATAGCTTTTTTTTTTTTGTAAATTCACTTTACAGATCAGTATCAGTCCTTCCTTTCCTCTCAGGAACCCCTCATGAAAGTCTTCCCCCCCATTCTACTTTCCCTTTCTCCATTGAGTAGGGGAAGCCCCCCTCTGGATGTCACCACGCCACTTCATCCCACCCTACCCCTACCCCCACCCCCCAAATATCAAGTCACTATGTGACTAGGTGCATCCTCTTCCACAGGCAAGCAGGCAACAGGCTCAGGGACAGCCCTTGCTCCAGTTGTTGGGGGACCGGCATAAAGATCAAGCTGCTTATCTGTTACATATGTGCAGAAGACCTAGGTCCAGCCCAGGCTTGCTTTTTGGTTGGTTTCTCTTCTGATTGCGCAAATCTTTCATCTTTTACTGAAGATTTCCTGGGAGAGGACAAACCAGCCTTTTAAAGGATCCTCCATTTCAAGTTCCTTGAATGTAAAAAGTTAAAAACCACTGAGTATGATGCAAACCTAAAAAGGATTGCAGTTATAGTAACTTGGCATATGTTATGGACTGAATTGTGTCAATTTAGAATTTCTGTGTTAGAGCCCTTGCCTGTAAACATCTAACAACTCATAACCATAACTAAAAATAGAGTCTTAAAGAATGATCTAATTTCAAATTATGCTGTTAAGATGAACTCTCATCAAATCTAGCAGGTCTCCTTATAATGAGGAATATAGGCTCAGAGGCACAGTGGATACTTGTACACTGAAGCACAGTGAGGGAACAGTGAAAAGGTGACCATCTATAAGATAAGGAAGAAGTCCTCAGGAGCAATCAGTCCTACCTGCACTGACCCTTTGACCTTGAACTTCCAGCACCCAGAACTGTGACAAAACAAAGTTCTGTTCTATCCATTCGGTCTGCAGTGTTTAGTTAAAGGAATCCAATATGCACTTTACTTCTCAATGATGCTGAATCTTCAGGGTCCTTTATGTCTTTCAAGATTTTGAGTTTTGATATGTAAAAGGCTATTAATACTATATTATCAATAAACATAAATATATGATCCCTATGCATGTAGGCACACAACATTAAAGATTCTGCCACTTGAGCTAGTGATCATGTTATCCTAATTGTCTGAGGTCCATCCCCAGAACCTACATGAAGGTAGAAGGAGAAAATCAAATCTACAATGATTTTTCTAACTTCCATACACAAACTCCAACATACATCATACACACACACACACACACACACACACACACACACACACACACAGAGAGAGAGAGAGAGAGAGAGAGAGAGAGAGAGAGAGAGATTATTTTTTCCAAATAAAGTTAGTTGGAAAATGCATAATTAAATTGGTGATAAATGAGAAAAACAAGAGCTGTATTACATGTGCATACATATACACCCACATATGTATATACACACAAACACATTCATTTAAAAATACCAATTGTGTCTAATGTGAAGAGTTTACTTGCTCATATAGGAGTCTTTTTATCTTTTCTTTTCAAATTGAAACACTCAAATTATTCAAGGATAAATCTCTTTATAAAACACCTATATGTTATTGTCAAATCTTTATAAACTTTGAGTGGGAGCATTTTATAAGAAATTACTAGGCTGCCTTGGTTTGATGTACAGTGATACATTTAAACTGCATTTAAGTACAGATGAGAGAAGGAGAAAAGGCTCCTATTATAAAGATTAATTTCCTCAGAAAGTGTTTAACATTCCTCCCGTGCAATGTCTACATTCACTTTTGTATTATGTCCTTTAACGAGATGATGTTCTAGTTAAAGATTTTGTTGAGTTATTTAGAAGAGGCCATTTAGCTCTCTGAAGTATTAGGCTATTTGGATGTCATGAACCTTCTGAAACTTTTATCTGTCTTTCATAAATTGTGAAGGGTTATTAAAAGAATCCCATGTCTGTGTGAGTTAGATTTTTGTTTGTTTTCTGTCTGTTTTATTTTGTTTTGTCGTCAACTTTGTCTAAGCTAAAGTCATTTGAAAAGAGGAACCCTTATTTGAGAAAATGTTCCTATCAGATTGCCCTGCATGCAAGTCTTTGGAGTATTTTCTTGGTAATTAATTAATGTAAAAGGGCCTAGCCCTCTATGAGTTGTACCAAGGCTAGACAGGTTATCCCTGAATATATGTGAAAGCAGACAGAGCAAGCCAGTAACCAGCATTCCCTTGTAGTCCTGCTCTTAGTTCTACCCTGAGGTCCTGCTTGAGTCCTGTCCTCCCATCACGATGGTCTGTAAACTAGAAGATGATAGAAGCCCTTGCCATCACAAGTTGCTAAATTTTGCTTGTGGTGTTTATCATCACATTAGAAAGCAAACCAATACAAATTCATTTGGAGAAAACAGAGCACTTAAATCATAGTCTTGGCCTTTTTCCAAAATTCAATCATGTTGGTTGCAGAAACATTAGCCTATTCGTTTATAAGTAGGTAACATAACCCTTGTACAGAACATAACTTTATTAACTACTTCATCATGTTAGTTATTTGTGGGCTCACTTATAGAGAGCTTTCCTAGCATGCATGAGATTTTAAGTTCAATCTCTAGTACTACAAAATAAATAAGTAAATAAACATAAATAATATATAAATATAATGAGGAAAGGGGAGGGCATCTGAAATGTAAATAAATAAAATATCCAATAAAAAAATAGAAAAATCCTAGAGGTGGGTTTGTTACTCACATTAATGGTGTATGTTTCTAAATTATACACACACACACACACACACACACACACACACACAGAGAGTCTTTTTAGTTTAATATGCCTTATATAGCTCAATGGCTGGACCACTGCCTAACTTCCATGTGGTTAATCTACCTCCTGTCAATAATCCAGAATTATTACTTACTAAACTATATTCTAACTTGACTGCTCTGAACCCAGAGGGCTGCACAAATGGACTGTGCACTGGGCCATGCTCTCCTGGCTCCTCCACATGGAGGTCATGCCTCTCTGTCCTGCACACTTCTCAGGCATAGTGTCTCTTCTCCTCCACACTGTCCTGGCATGGCAGATCTCCTTCTCCATTCTCCTTCCTGTCCCAAGCCCAGGATCCAAAGATTTTCCTCTGTCTGCCCTACCCAGTTATTGGTTGTTGCCATCTTTACCAATCAGAACAAACTGTGGACAAATTGTCTCACATCTCTCTCCTGCAAACAACTTTGGGGACTCAAATTAACATTAGAATACAAGAAGCATTAGGTCAAACCCACTGTGTGTGTGTGTGTGTGTGTGTGTGTGTGTCCTTCCCTGGAAACCTAGAAAGCTTCTTAGCGTTCACACTTATTGAGACTCTATTATTGCAAAATATTTTTCTAGTATTCAATATTTCAGAGATATCAGAGTGACAAGTGACCATAAGTAACCAGTGTTTTACATAAGGAAGTAATGTTTGCATAAGAGACAAAGTTTTAGACTGGCTATAAGACATTATTTGCCATTCAGTTGTTTGTCACAAAATGTCACATGGTGGAATAGACCATTTAAAGCTATGAGCCTAGTTTCGCTGTGACTTTATCTTACATGTACACATATGTGCATGTGTGCATACATGTGCGTAGCACACACAAACGTACAACGTGTCATCTTGTGTCAGTTTCATGTCAAAATCAAAGTACTAATGCCTCTACTGAGGTGACCATGGTTGTTTCCATGCTGTATGAAGTTTATACCTGTTTTGGAATAGCTATTAGTTGCATGTGAGGTCTATATCCGTGGAGAGAATAGTTGGAGCCATTTAGTTTATGTTATGTGATTTGTTTACTTCATATATCAAGTAAGTGTTCCAAAGGTTTTATGGGATTCTTAACTTATAATTATTATTTTAAAATGTATTTCAAGGTACTTACATGAGCTCATACCTATTTATACATTATATAAAGACACTAATAATGAAAATCAGCCTTATATCTATTGATTGCATTCTCTGATCTGTATAAGAGAAAGAGGACCACTATCTACTAGGTTGGAGCTGGATAAGTCAATCATAGCCACAAATCATTAAAATTTGTAATAATATAACATGTTAGAAGAGATATGTCTTGTAGAGACCAGGATGTTTTTCAACTATTTCATCATGTTAAATAGTTATAGAAGCAGAAAGAACATTGACCTATATGTTTTAGGAAGCCACAGTTACCCTGATACAAAAAAAGATCACAAAAGGAACCAACAAAGAATGTGAATTGCAGACCAATTTTCCTTATGAACATTGATGATACTTGGAAACTGAATCCAAGAACTCATCAAAGCTCATCTACCATATTCAACTGGCTTTATATGAGATCAATAAATTTAATTCACTATATAAACAAACTGAAAGAAAGAAAAAAACATTGTCATCTCATTAGATCCAGAAAAGACCTTTGACAAAATTTGATACCGTTCCATGGCAAAAAGTTCTGGAGAGATTACAGATACAAGGGACATACCTAAATATAAATAAAGAAAGTGTAGGGCAACCCTATACCCAACATGAACTTAAATGGAAAAATAGAAGAACATATCAGAAGATCTCCCATATTCATGGCTTGGCCATTCTACCAAAAGCAATCTACAGATTCAATGCAATCTCCATCAAAACTCCAACACAGTTCTTCACAGATCTTGAAAGAATAATCTTCAGCTTCATATTACCATAGTCCCCATAGGCTGATAGATTTCAATGTTTGGTCATAAGGTAGTGATACTATTTGAAAGGATTAGGAGGTGTGGTCTTGATGAAGAAAGTGTCTCCCTGGAGATGGTCTTTGAGATTCTGAAAGCCAATACCAGGCCAGTGTCTCTTTCTTCCTGTTTCTTTCAAATACAGATGTAGAACTCTCACCTTCTCCTCCAGCACCATATCTGCAAACATGTCACTGTGCCCCTTACCATAGGAATAGACTAAACCTGCGAAGTTGTAAGCAAGCCCTAATTAACTGCCTTTTATTTTAAAGAGTCACTGTGGTCATGGTACATTTTCACATCAATACAACATTGACAAAAGCATATGGTAATACAAAACTGAAGAGAGCCAAAACAGTCATGAATAATAAAAGAACTGCTGAAGGTATTGCAATCTCCAAGTTGTACTACAGAGCTACAGTAATAAGAACAGCATGGTATTGGCCCCAAAACAAACACATCAGTGAAGTGAAGACCCAGTAAATTCACACATCTATGGATATATGAATTTTTTTAAAAAAAGCAAGAAATACATGCTATAAAAAAACCCAGCATCTTTGAAAAATGGTACTAGTAAAAATGTATGACTACATGTTGAAAAAAATATCCAAATAGACCCACACTTATCACTCTGTATAAAACTCAATTACACATGCATCAAAGACCTCAATAGAAACCATATACACTGAATCTGATAGAAGAAAAAAATGGGGAAAACCTTTGAACTCATTGGTATAGAAAAAGATTTTCTAAACAGAACAACTGTTTGTTTGTACAGACATTAAGATCAACAATCAATAAATGTGACCTCATAACATTGAAAAGCTTCAGCCACTCTGTTGACAGGAAGACAGGAAGACACAGGCAGACAGGCAGACAGGCAGACAGGCAGACAGGCAGACAGGCAGACAGGCAGACAGGCAGCAGGCCCCAAAAGACCTGGCTGACTAACTCAACTACAATCTAGGCCTAGATTCAGTGATTTGAGTCAGTTGATCCCAACAGCTGAAGGAGCCAGCCCTGCAGAACCATAGTGGCGGGATCACTATGATTCTGAGCAACAGCAGGATAGCAAAGAGGGATATTGGCAATGGTTCAGTACTGATGATGTGTCAGAAACCAGGAACCCTGAACCAGACCAATGACTCATTGGAATGAACATTTGCATGTAGAGCTGTTTGTGAGGGTGCAAAGGAATCAAACCAAACCAATAGACAAATGAATAATCTATCTATCTATCTATCTATCTATCTATCTATCTATCTATCTATCTGTCATCTATCTAAATTTATATATATACATATATATGTATATATTTATATATGTATATCCTCTCTCTCTCTCTCTCTCTCTCTCTCTCTCTCTCTCTGTGTGTGTGTGTGTGTGTGTGTGTGTGTGTGTGTGTGTGTTCTGCAGCTTCCAATACCACTATACAATGAATGAATATGTGATGGAGAGGTGGGAAAGATGAAGAAACAGAGTCATTCATGCATGGTGGAGAGGGGCTGGACTAGAGACTGCAACTGTGACAGGAATGAGAGAAGGCTGTGTTCAATAGAGGAACACGTGGTTGCTCAGTAGAGTTGGCAGGGTACTATGCAGTACCCTGGAGTTTGTGCACACTCAACCCCAAATAAGCTGCCACATGAATGTTCTGTCTCTGAGCAGTAACAATGGGATGTCTAAGAAGAAGACTGGTTTCTTTCTTGGATAAGACCTCCTCAAAAGACTTCCACGGTTCATATTTCTCCCAGAATACATGCTTGTATCATTGGTTTGTATTGCTGTTCTAGGCTACAATGAAGCCCAAGGATCATGTATGTGGTTTCTGTTGTAACCAGAGGCCATGCAGAGATACTTGGTACAAGCTAATGCTGGAGACTATGTGGATGTTTGTGGCCCACACTGTTGTTAGAAACCATGTAGAGATCAAGGATGGGTGCTTCCACTGACTGGGAAGGGCAAAGAAACTACATTTGTAGTGGTATTAATGTCTGCAAATACATAGTTGGGAACAAGAAACATAGAAGTCTTTTCTGACATCCCCTACCCACATCACAACCCAGCTTAGAAAAAGTAACAGCTTAGAAAACCTTAAAATAGAACTATAAAAAACTGTGCTAAGGATGCTAAAGTGAGCTCTCCACAAGTGATGGCTTCTGGTGGGGGGACAGGTGGAGAAGGAGTCAGTTTTCTTTAGGAGGCTGGCCACTGGGAGTTTGACCATACTCCAGTGTGTCTATGAACAACATGAATTGGACATTTTTTCCTCTTAGTCTTTTCTTTTTTTTTTATGGGGGAGTCACAGGGTGCGAAACAGACATGGAAGGACAGGGAAGTGAGTACAATCAGGTTGTATGATGTGAAATTCCCAAATAATCAATACAGATATTATATTGGAAAAAACCAAAAAGCTTCTGAATGGTCAAGAATACTGTCATTATAACAGAGGCTATAGAATGGGAATGGATATTTACCAACTATACATTAGTTAGAGGACTAATATCCAAAATATATAAAGAACTCAAAAAACTAGATATAAAGAAAAACAATAACTCAGTTAAAAATAGGGTACACATCTAATAGGATAATTCTCAAAATAGGAAACTCAAATGACTGAGAAACACTTAAATGTCCAACATCTTTAGTCATCAGGGAAATACCAATCAAAATTACTTTGTTACTTCATCTTACACACACCAGAATGGCTAAGATCAATAAAACAAGTAAGAGCTTATGGTAGTGTGTGGAGCAAGGAGAACACGCGTCCACTTCTGGTGGGAGTGCGTGTTTGTATAGCCACTATGGAAATTAATGTGGTGGTTCCTCAGAAAATTATGAATCAGACTGTCTCAAGATCCAGCTATACCACTCTTGGGCCTATACACAAAGGACACTTCATCCTACTACAGAGACATTTGTTTATCCATGCTTCTTGCTGCTCTAGTCATAATAACCAAAAATTTTTTAAAAAATCAAGACATTCCTTGACAGGAGACTGGATAAAGAAAATGTGGTGCATTTTACACAATGTAGTACTACTTAGCCATTATTTTTTTAAAAAAAAAAGATACCATAAAATTCATATGCAAATGGATAGAACTAGAAAAATTTATCCTGTGTGAGGTAACCAAGACCAAGAAAGACAAAATACAGTGTATATTTATTTATATACATCACATAGATAATATATTATATTATTATAATGTATACATTATACATTGTATACATTAGCTACTAAGTCAATGATAGCCAAACAACAATCAGTAGAATCACAGAGAATAGATACAGACTAAAGGACTTGGTGTAAGAATGATCTCCTTTGGCAAGGGAAATTGGATATGGATGGATAGGAAGGAGAGAATAAAGCAGGAGTATCAAGTGGAGAAAGGGAGAGATTAGGAGGAAGAAGGAGGCAATATGGAGAGAGATAGCTAAAATTAAGGGCCATTTGAGGGCTAATATGTAAACCTACAACAACAGAAGCTAACTAATATATATATTATATAATATATCTCCATAATATCCCACCACTCAGGATCAGGTAACTGCCACCCCTCTTCTGCTGCAGAAGAAGGGGAAGCAAGTGTGTAAGAGTCAGAAAAGATGAAGGACAGCAAGAAAACAAGTTCCTCTAGATCATCATAACCAAACCCCACAAATCCACAGAGACCAAGGCTTAACCAAGTCTGCACCTGATGGGGTCCTAGATCTGGAAGGAGAAGCAGACAAATGATCTATTCCTAACCCAGAAACAATCTCCAATTTATAACCACTTGTAAATTTTAGTTATTTCCAAGAGTCTCACTGGGGATGCCAACAGAAAACAAAATCAACAGCATCTTCAGAAGATCCTTGCCTTATAATGTTGCTTCAGGAATCTTTGCTTTTTTCTTGATTTAATTTTACCTTATTATTTTTATGTTTAATTTAACTTTATATATATTTTTTCTTCTCTCTTTTTACTCTGTAATTCTTTTGGGTATGCATTACAGCATGCAGTTTAGTGTTTTATGGGATTTCTGGGTGTAGAATGAGTAGATCTCTGTTTCTTGTGTCTTTTCTTGGGCTCTTTTCCTTCTGTGTGTTTGTTTAGTCCAATTCAGATGTATTGGTTTTGTTTTATCTTATTATATATTTTTTGTGGGTCCCATAGAAGCCTGTTTATTTTCTAATGAGTGATAGGAAGGAGGTGTACCTAGGTCAGAGGGAAGGAAAGAAGATATGGGAGGAGTAAAAAAGAAAAAAGAGGTAACTGTAAACAGGTTATATTATGTGAGAATAAAATTTATTTTCATTTAAAGGAAAAATAGTATTATTGCCATTCAAGCAGCTGAAAATAAATTTGTTTTATGGCCACAGATACAGCAATAATATAGAAGGCTTGCTTAGAATGTATGGTAGTCCTAGGTTCAATCCCTTATGCTACCACATAAATTAGTTAACAAATAAACACAAATATGTTAATATTCATTTTATAAACTATCTAGAAATGTTATATTTTATCTAAAATTACATTACTTTGGCATGTGCTACCCTGCAATTCTTGTCAGGTTTTAATCTTCTGTTTGTTTTTGACAGATACCGTACTTATTTTTTTTGTTATTGTTGATGATGATAAATTTATTTTGTAATGAGTAAGTAAATAGAATTTTTATTAACTTTAATTTAGAGCCAACTTCAATAGTATAGAGTAATCTCTCTGGCCAAATTCATGAGAAGTGTTCATAAGAAATACTTTACAAATACTGACAAGATTTGAGGATGCTTGAAAATTATTCAAAGCCTAATTTGTCTTCTCAAGATTTTCATCAGACTTGGTAATTGAAAATGTGCTCAAGAAAAATGATGTGTAGAATGATTTTAAAGCTAGCTAAAATATGGTCTAGATTGAGAGCAAGTGGCTTTCTAAATAGAGAGTTCTGAAGGCTGATAGGGCAATTGTACTGGAAGGCAGGCTTCATCTCTAACCTGGCATTTTCTTTAGTATACAAAGAATATCATTTTTATCCTGTTCATAAACTTCATTGCTTAAGGCAGCTCTTAGTCAATCATGAATATGTAGCATGTGAGCTGAGGAGTGAGCATGTTTAATACGTAGGAAGTTGCTCAGTCTTGAGGATAGCTTCAGGGATAAAAACAAGGCAGGATAAAGAGTCAAACTAGGGAAGAACAGTAGATTTTAAGTTATGGTCCAGTGGTCTAAATATGAAGCAGAGTCCTTCCCTGGATACCCAAACTTTAATTAAAGTTCAAGGACAGGAAAGAGGTTCAGGCTTAGTTCTGACCTCACAGCATCTGCTAAACAGAAATCATCTTACACTTTATAACCTAAGGTCTGTGCTGTGTAACTTGATATAGAAATATGTCAATGTGTTGTATTTTCAAAAGCCTAGATTTGAGAGTCTATGAAGTCATTTAAAATGCACAAAGGATTATTAGCATACTTGGATCATTCATGTGTGCATTCTTTGGCCTCTATAGTTTATATTACTATATTTTCTGAGTTCATATTTTACTGGTAGATGATTAATAGGTTAGTAAATAGGCAGATGATAGATTGATATGGATATAAAATAACCTATCTTCAATATTCCTGTGTTATATTTCACTATCTCTCTCCTCAAATTTAATATTGTAATATTAGAAAATAATCATGTATATTGTGTATACAATAGGTGTATATTATGCTATTATGTGTGTTAAATACTATAGATATATAATATACATGGTTATATGTACTAATCCTATATATTATTGTGCTGACTATGTATTATACTATAAAATACCATATATTGTAATACATATATCATACGTTACATTTGTTTCACCTATTACATTAGCCTATAAAATTATAAGATATTCAATACAGTAACAAATTTTAATATAAGTTAATAGTTGATTATATAATATAAAATATATTAAGGTATATTTAGTGTTGTGAAATATGATAGACTAATCTATATATAGGCAGTCTATCAAGTATAATCGTATGTGATATATAATTATTTACTGATACTAAAGAACATTTAAGTACTGAAGTAGAGAGTTTTCCTTTCCTTTTCCACAATCTCACAGACAGCTGATGCTGGAATATATCAAGGAACACACCTGAAGTTTGACCATGGCTCTCAAAATTTCAGTCAATATTCATCTACATCAAAGGAGATCATGACCACTAGTGATGACTGAATAGAAATGGTCCCAGAACCAAGTCCTGGATGACCCAGCTGACACACCACAACCATTCCATTAGTCTCCTAAAAATGTCATTCTATAGTCCCGTGTACTTAAGACTTTTAGAATATACATACTTTATTGAAATTTTTAATATTTTAAAATTATGCATTCTAATTCTGCTAATAGTATTAGTTTTAACATGGCAATTATTTAATATTCTCTATAGAACTAAGTGTGTAGAAAAATTAAATAAGATTACATCCTAAAATCCTAAAACTACACACACATACACACACACACTCACATGCACATGCACACACACACACACATTTCATCTCTTTTTCAAATGAAAGGGAAAAAGTACAGAACTAAATTTAAAATAAAGTTAAACCAGGATTTTTGGACATATTAACTTTCCCAGACTCACATAGCACCTTAGTTAAATGGTCATTTAGTAGATACATACTATCTCAAATCAAAGAACCCTAAGTTCTGTTTATTTTTCTCTAGTTATCGTGATGCATATGAATGGATATGCTAAATATTCATGTAAGTTGGGGATTTTTAATCTAGCTTATATCTATATGCAGTATATTCTGAATGGTTTGTGTTTGTGTGTTACTTTTCTTTTTTGTGAATAAAAATTTAACATTGTCACTATGCATATTTATATACTTTCACCAGGATTTCCCTTATATATAATCTCTAGTTTAAGTTTAGAGTTTCAGTTTGCTGCTGTCAGATTTTATAAACCAAATTTAACTGGAGGTATTGAGTGGGATCACTAACACACAAACATACACATACATACACACAGACACACAGATACACACAGAGAGAGAGAGAGAGAGAGAGAGGGAGGGAGGGAGGGAGGGAACAGAGACATAGAGAGACAGAGAGAGACAGGGAGAGACAGAGACATAGAGATAGACAGAGAGAGACAGGGAGAGACAGAGACAAAGAGATAGACAGACAGAAGCACACATACACACACAAGTTACCCCATAACAAGGAGATATGCCCCTTCACAACACCACTGGCTATCAAATAAATATCTCAGTGGCAAGTATGGGTTACTTCTTTTCAAATTATTGGTCAGCAGAGTCCCATAGACATCTCCAACAATATTATACCCTGTTGCTATTTCTATCAGTTATACTCCAGAACTTGCTGAAAAGACCCTACTGCCAAAAGACACTATATACTTGAGTCACAGTGACTCCTTAGAGATATAGAGAAATCAAGATGATACCTACCTGGAAACTTTGTCCTTGCTAGCCAGATTTTGTAGTACAAGAAGATGATACATGTGCTTCTGGAAGAGAAATTAATCAGTTATCCCACCTGGCCGAATCCTGCAAGCTACAACTTTGACTAGCCTGAAAAACTATACACACTGTAGTAGTGGCATACATGAGATGGAAGTTGCCAACAACTTTCTTATTGAATTTAAAGCCTGGTCTATAAGGCAGACTTCATACCTGATATGATTAACTAAGATCAAAACCTGATGGTAGCTGGCTGTGTCATAGACCCTGAATGAATGCACTGCTAATAGTCTCCTAAATAGATATAATATCAATAAACTACCCCATTATTTGTACCTTTATACTCATAGATGGTGTGTCTCTCCACTCTTATTAGATAAGCTTCTTTTTCACTAGATGATGATTAAGACAGCGAACAAAAACTGATCTTTGTGTAGAAATGAGAAACTGGAATTTTTAGGTTTGAATGAGATATCTATCTCATCTCCTCTTCCTATAGTCTCTCTCTCTCTCTCTCTCTCTCTCTCTCTCTCTCTCTCTCTCTCTCTCTCTCTCTCTCTCTCTCCCTCTCTCAATAAAAAGAGAAAAATTATTTTAAAAGGAAGAGGGAGTTGATGTCTGTAGGGAAAAAGTATTTGCCAGATATGGCAACACTGTTGCACACATGCACCTATAGAAAATGTCATTGCATGCAAAAGACTTACACAAGATCAAGCCAGCCAAAAATCCCAGCTTGGATTGGAGAGGGGCTTACAGCCTGACTCTAGCTTCATGGACCAGTGCTAATTGACTACAACTGGAGGAGGGATAGTCATTTTCCTTAGGAATGTGGGCCCTGAGATGGTTCCACACTACTGCATGTATAGTCAACACCAAAGGAAATCAGTGGGCTTAAAAAACTCATGATGTTGAGAGTGAAAATGATGAGGAGTGATATGTTGAGGAGTTAAATAATTGGAGGTAGGATGGTGTGTAGATTTGATCAGAATAAATTATATGCATGTATGAAATTTTCAATAATAAAATACTTACAAGAAGAGTCTGAAACTCATTCAAGTGTCTCTAGGATGGTTTTCAATAAATACATGAATCAAAATTTACCTTGGATCAAGAGTAAAAAAGAAGAAAAAAAGAGTAAAAAGATGTGGACATTTTTATGTAAATTTTCTTATGCACTCTGATAAAATCCAAGCTAAAAATGGAACAAATAAGTTCGGAAAGTGAGCTAATCAAGCCAATAAAGAGCTAGCTCATGAGAAAAATGAACCCAGTAGATTATTACCCCAAATAACATCACAGGCAGATCTTATCCCCAAAGCCTAATACTGCAGATCATGTGGTTCTTTGCCAATACTCCAACAAGTGCTTTTGAAATGCACATTATTTTCTCTAATACCCATTCATCTCCTGTAAGATTCTTTTTACAGACTTGCCTGAATTTGCAATGTATTTGTATAATATATGTTTTCCAGGGAGGATCATACTCATAGATTCTCAATGTCTTCACCAGTACAAAGGATGCAAGCACTGTAAATGACTCTTTTAAAATATTTATCTATAACAATATTTATCTAGAAGCAACCTTTGTCTGTTGAGGAGACTTTCTGGATGATATAGAGCTTGCAAGAGGACAGGAGATACAGTTTGGAGGTTGATCTCAAGATGTTAGCAACATTTATTTTCTATTTTGATTTCTTAATCTTCACAAACTAAAGTTTGACTACTTGTGAGCAATAAGAAATGGTATTTTGAAATTTTAAATATTTCTTTTATAAGATAGTAAATGTAATTTTTCTGAATAGAGGCCTAGGAAATTATGCGTTCTTTAAATAGGTTTTTAGATTACCCTGTGAGATAGACCCAGAAGTGCATAAAGACAGTGAAATTCTATTTGCAGTGTCAATGTTTCAATATTTTATGAAATTAGCAAAGCTTTATTGTATTTTCTGCCTGAGTACTCAATTGAATAAAAGCCATAATAAATAAGAATTCAAAGGCAGAATTTTGTGAGGGGGGAAAGTAAATTAGAAACCGTAATATAATCACACTCATATATATTTTATGAACTTCATGCATTCTGCATTTGAAAGTTTGTCAAGATAGGCTGGGGTTTTAAAATATAGATTAACATTGAAAGTTTTAATATTTTCCTCTGTTTACATACTTATTTCTTTACACATATCGTTATAAAAAATTCTGCCGAAAGCAGTTGGCAAGAAATTTTCTTCCATTATAATAGCTGAATAGTATAGCAAACTGGAGAACATTTCTTAAGTTAGAGAACGATATTGCTTTTTCTAACTTTGGGGCTTATTTTTTATTTGGGGACTTTTTCCATTTATACATATCAGTTTGGAAGAATGAACCAAAATTATTCTTGACAGACTTGAGATTTTAGGAAAAGCAATAAATGAGAAAAACTAAGTAGATTTTTCTTTCCACTTTGCTAAAAATTTCATAGATACAAAATTATGGGACCTCCATTCATAGCCTGGCAGTAAACTATACACAATTATTTGTGAGTTGGACATAGTACCCCGTGATGCCCAGATGTCCACAGATGGGTTTGGCACGTCAGCAAGATCTTTGAGTTATCTTAGCTTTGGCTGCGTGCTCAAAATGAGCTAATAGTTAAGGTTTAATAGTTTATGAAGTTTCTAAGGCTGGCTGAGATTAACAGACTAGCATAGGAAAGGCACACCAGGCCTGTTGCCAACATTAGGGTTCTAATTTGCATGTGTGTGCAGCTTACTCCCTTGCTGGTTTTCCCATAGGTCCCCTACTATTAGCTTCCCAGAGATGTACATAGTGGGAATTAAACACCTGTGAAACTTTTTGCTGTTTTCTGTCTTGCCATTTTTAGTCATCTTTAATTATTTAAAGAAGAGCCCTTGTTGAAAATATGGCCTTTAGACACAGCCTTTCTGCCATCCAGTATTTTCTCTCTGCCCTGCCCCTGAGGAAATATATGTCAGTGGAACAGTATCACAAACAAAATTAGAATCCAGAACCAGCAAACCAAGCATCCAAAGTTGGCACACTGTCAAATCATATGGCAGTTCAGCAAGTTTGTACATGTACCTATTGCTATGCCAATTTCCTAATAGCATTCCTGACACTTAATGTAAGAAGGGTTTTCACAGCCTTCATTGCATTTACAATAAATTTAGGTTAAATATAAAGACTATAGAGAAGGTTGGTAGACATATTACCACCATCACCACCATTATCATCCCTAATGCATATGAAATATTTGCCAAATTCTACTTTAACCTTTCTTTATTTAGTCATCACATAAGTAGAGGGATATAATCATCATTTGCCAATTTTAGTGATCACGCCAGCATTTAGAAGAAAGGACATAAGTTGTCTATAGACACACAATTAGTATAGACAAACTAAGACTTCAAACTCAGGATTACTTGCCTTTAAAGTTTAGCCAATATAGGTAGTAGAAGATATACAGATGTAGGTAAATTTACACACTTAAGATTTTTCTGTTTGGACTTGCTCTCTGCATGTCCAAAGAAATGTCTCAGATGCTCAATTGTCTTCATAACTTAGTCATATTAAGTTTGATTCATTTGGTTTTCATTAAATACTTACTATGAGTCTGGTGTTTCTCTAAGCACCAGAGATTTCGAAGTATGTATGATACACTTTCTTTTCTTTCAGAGTAAATGCTATAGTAATTTTATATGTTTTATGACTTTCATGTTTGGCCAGATGTTTGTTCCATTTCAGAAAGTAAATAACTATGCACAAATAATAAGATGAGCATTAACTAGTTTATCTTTCTAGAGCTGTGGTTCTCAACCTTTCTAATGCCACTTTCTATTGATACTTTAATATAGTTCCTCATGTTGTAGTGACCTCAACCATAAAATTATTTGTTGCTATAGTTTTGTATCATAATATAAATATTTAATATACAGTCTGAAATGTAACATCCAAAGGGTTCATGATCCACATGTTGAGAACTATTGTTCTAGAAGAATTAGAAAATTATTTCTTTAAGCCAGTAGGTAAATTGAAATGAAATAAGTGATCAGAGGTGTCTAATGTTCCTAAATTGTTTCCAGTGAACCTAGGTCTTTCTGGCAGTAACTGTCTGCACAGAGTTAATGTTGACTTGACCTTTTAAGTAATACAGACATCCAATAAAATAATCCTGAAATAAGAATAGGTTTCTTTTTGATCTTAATTCAGAAGAATTTCTGAGTCTACAGATTTCAGATGTTTGTATTCTTCATCTATTGTTCCTTCCAGCATGCCATTTGAATTAAATGTCACTATCATGACAAGAAAACTAGAGTCAGTAATGTTGAAGAATGTTGAGAGTTTTAAAACATTTACTCCTTTCACTTTGAGATATCTCTCCAGGTATTTTATTTATATTTTAAACTTATTACATTTTTCTCTGAATTGCTTGACACTGACTGGGATGTTAATTATATCAAACTCAGTGATTGTAATGATTAATTTTGGAATACAGACAAATGAGCTATTGCAATTTAGAATTCTTTTAATTGGAAATGGCATCATGATTAGTTTTAGTAGAAATGTTTAGCCTTCTGCCATGTATAATTGCTTTCAGCATGAGAACATACCTACTTGTGCAGACTTCCAATTGTTACTGGTAGTGATATGTGGTTTTAGAATTGTGTATTCAATATTTATTCTTTGACCATTCCTCTTTCCAATTATCATCTGCTTAGTTTCTATTTGATGTTGTTATTTTTACATTTGTCTTATTTCATTAACAGCTGAATCAAAGCTTTTAAAATCATGATGTTCTTCATACTGTTTGAACCTGCATTCTTACAAAGAGTGGAACAAGCTGAGTGTTAGCACATGTATATGTATGCCACTCTGTGATATTATGATCTATATCTGATGCAGTCTTATGAAGAAAACTGGAAAATGCACTATGCTTTCATTATTTTATGGTCTTTATTAGTTCCAACAATTTTTATAAGAGAATTAAAATACTGCTTATCTTTAACTGGCAAACTAGAAAAGCTGACAGATATTGGATAGGAGAATTACAAACTGAGTAAGATCAAATTGCCCTAAAAGTAATTTGTAGAAGAGTGTCTTGATTGTGAACTGATTCAGAAGGTCCCAGTCCACCATGGGTGGCACCATTTCCTGGGCAGGTTGTTCTGGACTGTGTAAATAAGCTAGCTAGGCATGAGCCTGCAAGGAAGTCAAAAAGCAGCACTTCTCCATTGCTTCTGCTGTCATTCCTTGGCAGTGAGTGAGTTCCCTGTTTTGTTCTACAAAATTGAATAGGAATGATTTTATAACTGGAGGGCTAAATATGGAAAAAATATCAAGAACACTTTTGAAAGAGGAATGCAAAACATTATTACCCAATAATTATGAAGTCAGTGAAGTTGGCTGGCTTTTGTATGCTCTATTGTGATGTTCCTCACAGGAAGAAGTCTTAGAAGCTGATGAACTATGTACATTCATCATACATTCAGAAATGTGTAGTATATAAATGCAATATCTGTAAATACTATGATTGCTTAAATGGTAGGCATGCAATAAGTATGTGATTTAGCCCTGCAAAAATAATCTAGAAATTCAAGAAAAGACAACCTTATCTTTCTCTTCAAGTACTCTATTCAAAGTCAAGCTTTATAGAGGCCTAGGAATGTGAATGTATTTGAATGAAAACATTCTGTTACTTCAAGTTACTAATAGGTTGTAGTTTGTATTATTTATTCTTATGTTGTAACAAGCTTCAATCTTAGTGTTTGTAAATGTTTGTGTGTGTTTTTACATCAAATTATTGGATTCTTATAGTAACCAAAGAATATAAGATTATGAAATACATTCTCATGCCTCAGTTTTTCTGTAAAACCTGTCTTCATGGAGAAGCAAGAAGGCTAAGTCACAGAGAATTTAAATAGAATCAGCAAATATATGGATTTGGGGGGGGAAGGACTTGAAATCCGAAAATCTGACTCTAAAGTCACTGCAGTGCATTGCCTGTCAGGTGATTTGGGAGTTACAATCTTGACCTGAAGGTAGCAGGGATGAACACAATACTTTAAAAATACTAGACACAGACCAATGTATTTCCTCTTACTACCTACATACTGTAGCCAGAATTCATGGTGACCTACTATGTAACTGACATTGTACAAGTCTGGTGTCAGAAGACAAGTCTTTTATATAAGCATGATTGGCTATATTAAAAGAACACTACACAATGTCAATATAAACAGAAGACAGTTTTCATTTCATGTCCTTGTTACAACATGTATGACTCTGGACCCTTAGTTGTTATATGAGCATCATTTTTTATTGCCATGGAAAAATCAGGCTTTGATAACACGTGTAAATACTGGTTTTAGTTGTATACCCAGACAATTTAAAGATTGCTTTTCATACAAGATTATTAAATTATTACTCCTAATATGTACATTTAGTTTATTTTTGTAGCAAAAAAAATTCCCCACATTTTACAGTGATCCTGTTAGATGACTTAACTCATGAGTTCAGATCCCAGAGGCTACATACAACTTTGGGCATGATGGCACACACCTATGATCTTAGCACTGGGGATACTGTGACAGAAGGATCCATAGAGTTATTGTGCTATCTAGTACATGTTAATATATCTATCTATATCTATATATCTATATCTATATCCATATATCTATAGATAGATTTATATTTATACATTTTATATATACATAGATAAAATATAATATGTATAATACATATATGTTAGAGTTTAGTAATAAGAAAAAAACACAGGCTGGTAATACATTTGCAAATCATATTTAACATAGGATGTGTATTTTGAATATATGGAGAACTTCCATAACTCAATAGTAAAAATCAATTAAAACTGTAAAGATATTTAACCATGCAAGAAGTTGTGATAGAAAAGGAACACATGAAAAGATGTCTAAGATCATATAAGTCACTGAAAGGTGCACTTTACAATTATAGTGTAGTACGCTATCACTTTACTCCTAAGAAGACAATAAAAAAAAGAACAACAAAATATCAGGTCATATAGCAAGTGATGCTGTTGGCAAAGAGACACTAGGCCTTTTGCCCATCTCTTCATAGCCAGGCAAAATGGCACAAGGCTTTGGAACAGTTTGTCAATCTCTTATAAATCAATACTCAGCATCCCCCCTTAATTGTTTACCCAAGGGATATTAACTTCATATTCATGCAAAAAAAAAAAAAAAAACTGTTCAGCAGCGAGTAATCCTGGAAATCAGACTATAACCCAAATGTCTTTCAGCAGGGAAGTGGGTAAACAAAATATGCTACATCCATAAAGCAGCCAGCACCACTCAGCAGCCAAGGGGATGAATTATTGATAGAGGGGCAGAGCAGATGAACCCATGTGCACTTGGCTAAGCACAAGAAGTAGGACCTCAGGGAAGCAGGCTGCATAATTTTATTTGTGTGACATTCTCAGGGCACAAGGAAAACTAAAACGACAGAAAAGAGATCAATTATTGCCATGGATTAGGACAGGGAAGAGAGTAGAACTAGAGAGAGAGAGAGAGAGAGAGAGAGAGAGAGAGAGAGAGAGAGAGA
>NW_021604666.1:567001-569305 GCF_004785775.1 Grammomys surdaster | reverse complement strand
GAGAGAGAGAGAGAGAGAGAGAGAGAGAGAGAGAGAGAGAGAGAGAGGTGTATGTATACATATGTGAATCTGTGTGTATGCATATATGTGTGTATTTTGACAGAGTTGCTCATATCATGGTCTATGCCAGCTGATTTATAAAACATGTAAGATCTATATAACACAAAAAAGTGAATTTATCAGTGATAATCTAAAATGTTATAGATGATGAATAATAATAGGGGTAAGAGCAAACTTATAATTGCTTTCTGGAATAATCTTCATGAAGTTCATACCCCTTGACTTTATTTTCCCATTTTTAGATAGTTCATAGGAAAGCAATCAATGGTGTGGTCAGGAATGCTCTTTGCCATTGGTGTTATTTAGAGAAATTGACAAGCTTTTGATTGTGCAATTAAATTGTGATACATTTCCCATGTATGGGCACTTAATTATGCTCCTGAAAGTTAATTACAGAAGGAATGATTATTCATCACTGACATGGTATCAGCTTACTCTATTGACTTGTCTGGTCTAACTTTAAAGTATTGGTTTCTCAGTACTAAAAAAAAAAAAAATTCCAGGCAACCTGAGTGCTTTCTAAAGGAGGAAACCTCTTATTGAAACTAGTCTAGTCCTTTCCACACTGCTTGCTAACTGGCTATTACTCATGTTTTCAAAATAATTGCAATTCTCTTGATCATTTCCCACCTAGGACAAAATTGGGATGAATATCTTTGGCCAGGGTCATTTTTCTATTTGGAATCCCCATTTTTCTCATTTTCACCCATAATAAAAAGTCACATTATATATAAATCGTACTTTGCAATTTTCCAAGTATTCTCTTGTATTAGCTCTTTGATCTATCACCAGCCCAGATAATGTAACTGGGGATGACACTCAGTCCCTCTCTGCATTCATTGCTCATGCTTAGGGCCTGAACAAATGTAAGTCTTCAAGGTCATGTTTTGGCAAGTGTCAAAGACAATCTAACCTGATGTCATTCCTCTTCTTTTAAATGGTACACGTTTGCAGTCTGAGAATTTGACAGTTCGAAACAGGAGAATCAGGAGTTCAAGGGTATCTTTAGGTACATAATGAATTTGAGGCTAGCCTAGGTTTCATGAGACCCTACCTCAAAATCTGAACACACACACACATACACTAAAGTAAAATAAAATAAATGCTTTTTACTTTATATTATACTGCTTAATTTTAATTAACTTTTTAATTAAAATATGATTACACCATTTATCCACTCCAACACTTTTCATTTCAGTGTTTCTTTTTTGAGACAGACTTACTGTGTTATGGAGGATGGATACTTATACTTTTATTCTTCCTACTTATGTGTCAAATTATTTTATTGTAAAAATAACTCTTGAGAAACTTGGCTTCAACATCAAACAGGTATGAGACATTCCACGTGTTTTCCTGTGCCCTTTGAACAATATAATACCCATGTTAAGCCATTCAATAGGTCTATAAAAGGTAGGAATTGTTTTGCTTTATTGAGATGGGACATCACTATATATCCCACAGCAGCCTAGAACTCCTATTGTAGCCCATACTGACTTTGATTTTAAGATCTTCCTGACTTAGCTGCTTGTGTACTAGAGTTTCAGGAGTGTGCTGTAATACCTGGCTCAAGTTCAGAGTTTTTGTGATTTAATATTGTCAGTGAAGAAAAATGGAATCCTGGCCCTTATCGTAGATATAAAAATAGAAAAGGGGGATTAAATAAGTCAGGGAGCAAGATGTTTTACATAAGAAAGAAAGAAGACTGTAGGACTCAGAGGGTCAGCCTACACCATGACCTACATTGTGCTGTTTCCTGGGTCAGGAAAGAATCACCTTTGGAAGGTATGGAGAAGATGTCTGTGGAATACACTGTAAGGAATGTGAGAATAGGGCTTCAGGATTGGCTTAAGCCAAAGCAAGAGCAGGGTGTTTAGGCACAAACAGGTTCAACTGGCAGCTACTCGCCCTCTGTGATGATGAACTCCAAACCCCTCTGTGCTGACTGGTCAGGACACAGGAACTTGGGTAAAGAGGAATGGAGCTGTGTATAAAGTGTGTGGACCAGAAATCTGAAACCGTCACAGGGATCCTACAGAGCAGCATGGCTGCAGGTGAGCTTCCAACCCACGTAAAGAGGATGGATTTGATAGAAATCTCTCATTTAGAGGGCCTGTGAAATTCTCCAGAAAGGCCAACAGTGACACTTTTCTTTGAGACTTGAGTTGATCGAAAGAAATAAACTGTCTTTTTGTTTGGTTTGGTTTGGTTTGGTTTGGTTTGGTTTGGTTTGGTTTGGTTTGGTTT
>NW_021604666.1:540520-566991 GCF_004785775.1 Grammomys surdaster | reverse complement strand
TTGGTTTGGTTTGGTTTGGTTTGGTTTGGTTTGGTTTGGTTTGGTTTACTTTTGTAGTAAGTCTACAATAACTCCAAACAGATTTGGTTTTGCCACATAGTGCCAAGTGACACGGAATGGACAACTACTCACTCTGACCACATTGGAAGCTGTGAGCTCATTGAAACACTTTTTACTTTTATAAGTTTCTATTTTCTTCCTAATAAAGTCATAGTGTGAAATTTCCAACATTACACACACAAAACACACACACACACACACACAAAATCATGCTTATTTTCTCCTAGATTGTGTGACTAGACCCAAGGAAATAGACAGTTCAGCACAAGGACATCATGTTACAGAGCAATCATGGTTTGCTCCTTGAACCTAGATTCTGCTCCCAGACTCAGGCCATCATAATTCAAACTTGATAAAGTTTTTATGTGGTCATGCTTACAGTGATGGACTCTCACTAGACTTAGCCTATGAAACTGAAAGCCAGGTTCACACAGTGTCCTGAGAGAAAATAGAAGGCATAGACACCAGCACAGAGAACATGGAAGATAACGGAGTGTCCTGACTCAGACATGAACTTCAGAGCTTATCTTTCCAGACTCAAACTCCAGCTCTCTTACTGAACTTCCGTTTGCCCTTGTAAAGTTGTTCAACCTGTTCAAAAGTAGAGATTATCATCTGCAAAACTGAGCAGAGCTGAGGTACTGTCTGTAGAACTCTTGTGAACTCTGAAGATCTGTTGTTACTTTTAAATGATGTGTGCATGCACAGTGTTGGGGGGGAGGATGTGGATGTATGTGGGTGTGTGAACATGAGTGCAGCAGTGTCATATGCTACTCCCCTGGAGCTAGAATTACACCTGATTGCGAGTCACCTACTTTGGATGCAGGACACTGAAGAAAATTCCGTTCCTTTGCAAGAGCAATGCAGGCCCTTACCACATGGACTAGCTCTCCAGCTCTCCTGCTGTGAATTTGAAATGCATGTGTTATGTAGTTCACTGGAAGCTGACATCTACTAAGCACTGTGCATATGTTTTCTTTTATTTAGGCCTGGGATTGGGGACAACTGATTACACTATAGCACTGGGTGTAGTGTTGGCTGTTATCTTGATAGTATTATAAGCATCAGGACTTTTGCTCAAGCAAAGGCTTCAGAGGGGTATCTTGTCTGATTCATAGATAAGTTTTAGTTATTTCTGGTCTTCATAAACACATTTACCTTGAAAATATCTTTTGCTTGTCTACTATCATTCCTCTACTGAAGTACTATCTTTTAGCACTTCTTTTGGGGTATCATCTGGATTTATATTTGACTTTTGTTCTCTCTCCTCTTGCTTAGTTTCATTGTTTTTCATTTGTGAACATGTTTGTATCTTTCTATTTTTCCCATAATTTTTGTGATAACCTTTGCATCATATAATGTATTATTTTGTTGATTATGCATATTTTCCCAATGGGCTCTGCTTTACCTTCTACCTCTCAACATTTCTTTCTTTTCAGAAGCTTACTTTTTCTATTTTTGAAATGACTGTGCTGTCCATCCCATGCTACATGGACCAGGTAATGAAGGCATTCTCCTTTGCTGGGCCAATTCTCTCTTATAATTGTATAACCAATGACCTAAGAATGAGTTCCACAGAATCCCTTCCCCATGACTGCTTTTTAGCTGAAAGAATATAAGGAGAAAAACACAGATTGTGTCTGGAGCAGGTCAATAACAATATATCCAGCAACATTTGGTAGTTTGTCCTTGCTAGCTTATTCAGGTCTATGAACAAACAGATCAGCATAGCTTTAAGGAAACCAAACTGATAGTCATAAACAGTCCTTACTAAGAGCAAGGAGACAACATATCAGAATGGATAAACCATAGCTTGTGATGTCTCGCAGATCTGATTACAGGCTTAGCTTAGATACAAGGTGCAAATTTTTAAGAATCAAGTTTTTAATCATCTTTATGTTTTGGGTCTAGTGATAGTGTCAACGAAGCAAATAATGTTAATGTAGATAGTCAGTATAGGATGCTGATCATAGGAATGGCCAACTTAGCTCACTATAAGCTTCCTTACACTTTAGATCTATTTCTGTGTCTACATAGCTCTTGACACTGTCATTATTGCTATTACTATTATTAATAGCATAATACCATCAAGTTTCTTTGTCTTCTCCCTCTGTGTGTAAGCTAGGTACACATGTAAGTGTTAACTTCTGAAATAAGCAAACAGAAGCTATAGTCACAGTGATGATATTAGAATGCTGCAGATGAGACATATCTCCCTGAGTCTTGGTTCTATACTTTGTTGCATTAAAACATAAGCATGTCTTTATTTGATTAGGATGGTGGTCTAGAAGTGGCCCAGAGGCTACTTACTTCTTGGGAGGTAACATTTAGATTTAAAATATGGAATTAAACACAGATGTAGTCCCCTTAATTTGTTCTGAAAAGTCTGCTGATAGCTTACTTCACTGTTGGAAAGTATTTAATCAGCATTTATTGGCATTCTTTTCAGAGGTTTAAATAGGTCATAAAATTTTATGACATGTAGAATGTTTTTGATAATGGCTTCAATATTTTCTATAGATAGTACAGTAGCCTACAAGTAGAAATATCAATAAAGTAGCCAGTGAACATCGTATCTGGAAGAGTACAGAGCTTAAAGTTGACATAATAACCAAATGTCTGTCTGTGTTTCAAAGCATACTGCATATTTTATGTGGGCATGTCATGTTTTTCCCTTTCCTTTTATGGCTTTGAACACTTGTAATCTATGTTGGGAAACTGAGAATTTTGCGCTATTTTGTTTATTTGTTTATTATAAAAAAGGGGGTAATAGAATCATGACACAGGAATTTCAATAGACCATGTATATGTGTTAATGTATTAATCTGATAGAAAAAAGCCAATCTATGGTAACTATTCTAGTATTTAGATTAGAATAGTCTCTTGCTTGGTAGCCACATGAACCTGTTGTAAAATATTTTCAGTTTAATATATATATACTGGAACTGGAAAAATAAAAATTCTTACTTGACATCCAGGTTTAGTTGTGGATATCTGCAATCTAAGCAACTCAGGAAACTGAGGCAAGAGGGAACCAAGTTAGAATCCAGCCCAAGCAACTTAGCAAGAAAAATACCAAATTTTTACCAAATTATTACCAAATTATTACCAAAATAATAATTAAAAGTAAAATAAGTCAGTGGTGTCATTCAGTGACAGTGCACTGAGAAACAGACAGGAACAGTTCTCAAGTATATTGACTTATTCAGCAGACAATGTTTGATCTCAATGATTTATTTAGTTTCTGGGGGTGAAGGGAAGGGATAACAATGAGATTACTGGAAACTTACCTTAAGTTTGAAGTGATATAAGTATTTTTAATGTTATACACCAAACTGTGAATGTTCTAAAGAATAATAGATTGTTTGTTTAAATAGTTTGTTTCATATAATTTCATAATATTGAATATTTTATTGTTGTTGATGAGATTAGAAGAATCCCATAACCCCAATAGATTAGTAAATCTTTTCAGAGGTGACTGTCTAGTCTAGTTTACTCAGCATTGATTCCAGGAGTTTGGTGAAGGCACGGAGTAAGTTGGTACTATCCTTGGAAAATGAATTCAACTTTGCTTTATGATACATCTGTTTTATTATGATATTAAATTATCCAAACTTGTGAATAACCACTAATGATGGGTTAGCTTCTTTTCCATAAGTTCCTGTTTTCTGCATATACCTGGAGTCAGTGATCTCATTGATCCATCCAAAAGAAAGTAAATAAGATAACCTTGATGCTTCTCTGTCTATAGCTTGATACATACAATAGAGACATAAGCACATAAGCCTAGGTGGAGACGTGTTCAGGATTGGATGCTTGCATGGAATTTTGAATGGTTTATTAGTTCATTGTATCAACAAAATGAATTAGATGATTATAAATATTTCTGTCATACATGAGAGCCTACATAGACATTGGTTTGTACCAAGGAGAAGCATAAAGGTAGTATGTTTCATGGGTACAGCACAAAAGCTGAGATTTAGACACTTATTCTATTGGTGTGTGTGTGTGTGTGTGTGTGTGTGTGTGTGTGTGTATGTGTGTGTGTACCATTTTGCAAACAACATCTCGTTAGGTTCCTTCCTATTATGAGTCTGCCATGTGTTATATTGCTTTTTATGTGTGTTGTTGTTTAAGTAATCCCTCATACTTGGGCTCTCCTCCAAAGGTGATGCTCTTATTTCATTACTACAATGAGATAATGGGAAGTAAAGGATGTTAAGTGATCTTAGAGGGTAAATGCTGGTAGATACAATTCACTTTCCAGCACTCACCTGATTTAGCTGGGACACATTGCTGCTAGGATACCCTTTGTAACTTTTCTTTAGTGTGATTTCTTACTCATAACGCCACACGAGGTTTGCAGAAACTGCTTATGACTATCAGTTTGGTTTCCTTAAAGCTACTCTGATCTGTTTGTTCATAGACCTGCGGGAGCCTGCAAGGACAAACTGCTGAATGTTGCTGGGTATATTGCCATTGCTCTGTACCAGTAATCGGCATATCAGTTCCTGAGGCAGCTCCGTTTTAGAAAGTGTTTGAGAACCCAAAGTCAGTGCTGAGAGGCATGAGTATGTGATGCCTTGAGAGGAGGGAAAATTTGGGTCATGAGAAGGTGGACTAACCGGGTGCTTAAAGAAAGAGGGTAAATAAGAACATACTTCCATTATCCATTAGAACTCAACGTCAAATAACTTTCCCTGGTTCTCACCTCCAAGGATTATCAGCATTGTCTGTCTTCCACTTAGCTTTATTTTCCTGACTCTGTGCCTTTAGCAGTACTCTGCACTTGGCTGAGGATTCTTCCCCTCATTGGCATTGATCTCAGCCTATCTCTGCTTCCTCTGAATGCATATCATGACACACAAACTCCAACAGGTTCCCTGTCATGGATCCCAACATATTTTGTCTGTGTCACATTTTGGCTACTTATTTTTGGACTCAATTTACTTTTGCATGTCTGTAGCTCACCCGGATCATGAACATGAGCTCTGTGTAGTGTCCTTACGCTGAGCCTGTGTTTTTATCCATTTGCACTCACCACACATGATTTCCACTCCTTAAATAATAGATAATTTTATAATTCTTTGATATAAGGCGTTTTTTAAAATATAGTGAAAAAGATGCTATTTGTTGTGGAGAGACATTCCTTCCAAAGAGGTGGTGTGGCCATTGATGAATGATTCAGGAAAAACCCTCTATGTCATTTATTTCCCTGGAAATTTCTGATGTTCATTCACATAGCCAATATCCTGTTAAATTAGTCAGTTCCAATAGCACAGCTCATGTTTAACCCTGTACTTCCCAATGTACTATCCACTCCTTCCACCTCTTGTAAGATTTCTGAATATCTCTTATTCCTGGAAATGTTTTTTTGCAAACCATTACTTTAGAATGCTTTGTGTTAAAATTATGCTAATCAAATTCACAAGACTGGGAATTAAATTTTGGTTAGTTGTAGGTCGGTTAGTTTTTTTGTTCTCCCCAGCCCCTGGCCTGCTGGCTTCAGCATGTGAGGATGAGGTGCTCCTAGATGACTTCCCATGTGTGTGCTGAGGGGGGCACACTGCGTGGACTCACCCTTAAAATAGATTGGGACTGAAAGGAGAATGATTAGAACTGAGCTTTCAGCTTGATTATCTGCTGGAGTCTCTATTACTTCTCATAATATGCTTGAAAAATTTTATTTGTACCTCAAGGGCAATGAGCCTGGCCTCATTTACAAATATGAATGCAGATATTCACCACGCACTGTCTTCTCCTTCAGGCAGGCTGGCTGACTGTCAGCTTGTTTTATTTACTTCCTCAGAAAAGAATATCCATCTCCAGGGGATTAGCCATAGCATGGATAATGGGATAATGGAAGCTCAGGAATTAGGAGGTTTAGCTGTGATTCCCAACTGTTCCCTGGATAGCCATGAGCCAGTTTTCCACTCTTACTCTGGGACTTCTTATCTGTGAGCTGAGACAGAGCACTCTGACCCCAATGAGCTTCTCCTAAGGGTAGATGAATACATGTATAATATATGCAAAATACACCATCTGCACCAAGGAGGTACTCAATAAATACTCATCTGCTTGGCAGTTACTTTCATGTCAGACTGATCATGACAGGAAAATTCCAAACTGTAAAGTCACTCAGACAAAACTGTCTGTATCCTATAGCTGTCATTCCACATTTTATGTTGTTATTTCAAATAATAAATGGTGCCTGTATTCATTGTGTCCTCTGTATATGAGGAGACTGTGAATGGGTGGAGGGAGAAAAGTCAAATTATTATATCTTAGGAATTTGTCATAATGATAAACAACCCAAATGAGTTTTATTTTTCAGAAAACCGTTGTTTTCTTTTGAGATATGAGAAGTACCTTAGAAATGATTCCATTAGTCTTACCATCTGCTCATTGTTAAACCCTACCCTGCCTTGTTTTAAAACTTACAAAAATCATAGCAAGATGTGATATCAAAGGGTTGTAAATGTTATTTATAGATGGACAGTAAAGGCTCTGTGTCAATAGCAAAATTGGTGATCTTTTAATATATGGTGTGCTTTTTACTCTGGTTTTAAGTACAATTATTATTTATTTGGAAGTTAATCAGATTATTATCAAATGTCTTAGAAAGGACCTCAGACTGGCTTTCAACTTTTGTCAACACATTCTGTAATTTCAGCTTCATACCTTTCCCATTGTGGTTAGATTATTTATTCCTTTGTACAAAGAAGACAAAGATCACATGACATTGTGTATTAAGTAGTAAGTATTGAGAGATAGAAGCACTGAAAAAATAACTAAGATGGTGAAAGTCTCATTTAGAAGGTGGATTATGATGGTTAGCATCATTTGTGACCTTCAGAGCCCTCTGGTTTCTGCTTGGAAGATGAATGAACACTTGTTCTATGTGTCTGCCATTAACATGTCAGTCATTCTTAGCTCTAGCCATCCATGGCTAAATTGTTTCTAGAAGCCAACTTTGTCCCTATGAAGTTTGACAAATGCGAGTTTGGCCATATTATCTACCTTTTTAAATATCACATTATTTCTTGGCATATCTTTCTTGACATAAGCATTACAGATAGCTGATAGTATCTCCATATTTATACTTCAGGCTTTGGACACCTGCTAAAGGATTCCAAGACAAAGTAGGATTATAGAGAAAGCAATGGACCAGTGTGTTCCTTGGATTGGCCTCGATTTTCATCATGAAGCAATTATCTTTAACTGTTTTCTTACAGGAGAAGAAGTATCAGGGGGTCTCTGTCCAGTGCCTCCTCCTCCTGAACGGATGGCTTGTGAAATTCCCTGCCGAATGGACTGTGTAGTGAGTGAGTGGACAATGTGGTCATCCTGCTCCCAGTCCTGTTCAAATAAAAACTCAGATGGGAAACAAACCAGGTCACGTTCTATCCTGGCTTTGGCTGGAGAAGGTGAGTAACTACAGGTTCATTGCTTCACCTGTAAGATTTATTACTGATTAAGTAACATTCTTGCCTTGCATGTAAATTAGGCTTAGATTATATTCCTATTTGTTAAATGTACATTAAGCATTTCATTTCCACACACCCTTTATTTTCTGTGAGTCCTCTATTTTATCAATGGTGGTCTCACCATTCCACATGGATTGCTTTAGTCCAAACTCTCATATGACCCAGTCTAATAAATTACATGTTTTTTTCCTTTTACTTCTTAGTGAAAGGAGCAAAGTATGGTCACACATCCAGGCCCAGGTGTCTTTTGCAATTGGGAGCATAATTGGATCTGTCTAATATAAAGAGTTCCAAAGCAGGAATTAGAGACCTGACTTTCCACCAAGATATATGCCAGTAACATCTATAAGGGACTGATCTGTGTCCTGATTTCCTTTTCCAGAACATCTAGTGCCAAGGGCCAGGGAGGGAACATGAAAGCCATGAAAATAGCTTTGAAGAAGGTAAAAGGTGCTATGGGGATATGGATAGTAACTGCAGAACAAATTAAAGGAACAGCGGCTCCCATCATTCCCAGCAATGGACTCCATCCCCAGATACACATGTTATCCCTTTCATGTCCTTCCTCTGCCTCATCAGTCTTTGGCTCCATTAGAACAGCAGGACAGTGGGACCCCTGCTGTGAGCAGCATCTTAAGCAAGATTTCAGTACTGTGATCATGAGAAATAGGGCCAAGGTCATGGTAAAGGAAGAATTTTGTTATTTTAAAGTGCAACTGCTTTTATATATCCCAGCTTTGATTTTCTAGAATGAGGGGGAAAGATTAGTATTCATTAGAATAAAAATAACAAAATGGTGGCTATGCATCTGAGCTATTTGTCCCGCTGAATAAAACATTGTAATGTGAATAAGTAGGGAAAGATCAATACTTCCGAGACATACTACTTTTTGCCCTGGATAAAAATGTAAAAGGGTAGATAGTAATGAGGTTTGGTTATCTGATTCAGCCAGGGGTGTAAAGGTGAACCTCTGCTAGGTCTATCTGCCAGGGCATACCGGGTTGTCAGAGCTATTTCAGAGTTGAAGATGAGTTTTTCTTGCTAGATTTTAAACACATGCCTCTGGATTTCTGAAATGGCAGTAAAATGCTTGATGAGGGTTTGGTACTTCAAAAATGATAGTCTGAGAAACAAAATATCTTCCTTAAGAAAAGGAATTGTATAGTGTATGTTTGACACGATGCCTCTCCAAGGTCAGGGCCTATTTTATGTTTTTTTAAACATATGTATAGGGTGCATTTGACACAGTGTTGGTCCAAGGTTCTGCACTAGTCTATCTCACTGATTAGCTCATACAAACATAATAATATCAAAGGAAAAGCTGATTTTTTTGGAATCCATTTCAGAGACGTGAGCTTCATAGGTGAACAGTAGACTAAGTTAATTTTATACTCTGCTGAATATGGACCTCTTCCCTGTTAAATTGGGAGACAAGAACATACCACTATCCTTAGCTCATGGTACAGAACATAAATTCCTGGTCTGAGAGCCAGAAGGATACAGTAGGTTAAGTCTCTAGGATACAGAAGAAACAAAAGCAAGAATGATAGCAATATGATTCATGTCTTCTTTCTCACTTAAAATTTTCACAGGTGGAAAGCCCTGCCCTAGTAGTCAGGAACTCCAAGAATACCGTCTATGCAATGATCATTCCTGTACGCAGCTCTACTGGGAGACATCTGCTTGGGGTTCCTGCTCTGAAAATACTCTTGTGACTGCTCTCAATGTGACCATTGGCTGGAATGGAGAAGCAACATGTGGGGTGGGCATTCAGACACGGAAGGTCTTCTGTATCAAGAGTCATGTGGGACAAGTAATGACCAAAAGGTACCTCCAGCCTTCTCTTGAAAGTGCATATGACCGTTTTCCATGTATTATCAGTAGAAAATGATTATAACACACAACTGGCAGGCCTAGGTTTGTGGCAGAATAAGAAAAATTTGTGATGTTCTTTGAAAAATCTTTATTTAATTTATATTTATGTGTTCATGTGTGTGTATGTGTGCATCTGCACATGTGTGTGTGTGTGTGTGTGTGTGTGTGTGTGTACTCATATGTGTGCAGGTGTCTATAAAAGTCAGAAGAGGGCATCATATCTCTTGGATCTGGGGATATTGTGGTTGTGGGCCATTCTATTCAATTTCCAGGAACTGAACCCTGGTTTCCTTGAAGAGCACTTTATGTTCTTAACCATTGAGCCATCCTTCCAGACCTTGTTGTTCTTGTTACACAACCTTTTAAGATAAACAGATATAGTTCAAAGTTAAGCATATTCAATAATATGCTCCAGAATTGCATGTATGTATCAGTCAATAAAAAATTAAGTCATCTCTACAAACTTGAAGTAAATTTGAGTAGTCAAATATATTTTCTAAGACTGCCTATCTCTTTGTATCTTCTCAAGTCTTAGAGAGATTAGGTCAGCCTGGAGGCAGGGTCTAGTCTTTGAAAGGCAACATTTCACTATGATTCAGATTCCCAAATCTCTCTTACCATAGAAATTTTGGTTTTCCTAGTCTATGCTCATAAGTATAATACAGTTGTATGTTTTCTCTATTCCCTGTAATGAAGACATACATTTTAAAAGTAATGAGGATATATTGACATGGGTGCTGGGATAGAAATTTAAAAAAATAAAAAACATGTCAAGAAGCATTTAAAGTGATGATAAGAAAGAGAGATTGGCAAGAAACCTCTATTGGGAGAGTTTCATTTCTGGCTATAGCCCTTGCTCAGATTGTGGAAGCAAAGAGAAAATTTAAATGCCCATGCTATGTTCAGAGTTGGGATAGTTGGGATATTTAACCTCATAACATGCCTTGTAGCTGTGATAGAAGACCCCACTCTGACCACAGGAATGTTGAGTTACAGATTATGATGATAAAAGCTTAGGCACATTATCATCAGCTTGGCAATTCAGTGTTCCCCTAGGAAATAGGAATTTTCAGTCTAGGAGGAAGAAACTCTCCTTTCTCAATTCTCTAACAGCATGAACTTAGAGATGCTGCAGTCAGGTGATAAAAATCAGGGGCAGACAATGAAGCTAGTGTTCAGATAAATGCAGAAACATTTGCATCATAAACATAGGCAGAATCATGCCAAGCCTGCCTCATCATACCCCTGCCCTTTCTGATATTGTAGACAAATGTATTTGCCCAACTGTCAGATTCAATACAATGCATGTTTATTGTGGCAACTTAAACACCTGAGTATCTTCACTCTTGCTATGACACTGAAGGTCTGTGCCCTTCCACACTACTAAAGAAAATGTGTTGGCTATGTATGAGGGAAACCACAGAAGCTAAAGTTAAGGGAACAAAACTAGCTGTCCTAGAAGGAAGGGTGACAGATATGGCCCACCATTGGTACTTTTGTGTCTGATGAGCTGATAGTTCTGAAAATACATTCAGAGACAATTGATTAGAAATTGGTCACAGCCAGGAAGCCTAGTTGTAACTGGTCTTTAATGCTATATACCTGACCACCATGTTGTTGAAAGCCTATAAAAATTCCTGGAATTCAGAAATAAATATTAATTTTATAGAGAAGTGATGGGATTTGATAAGGATTAAATATGAATGGGAAAAGGTCCAGAGAACCTGATGTTCATCTTTCCTATATACAAATATGTATGCGCAACAATCAGTGGTAGCAAAAGGTGCCAACATAAAGAGCCATTTGTAACCATGACCATTCTTATTGATGCAAGCATGCCATTGCTGCCCTAGTGTCTAACTTTTCAGTGCTGATGGTGTTTGAGGGCATGAATTTACATCAGTTGTATTTTTCTACTTACTTGGTAGTCAAGGCAATATGTGGACTAAGTGGATCTATGAATTAATGGTTTTCTAGACAAACTTGAACCATAGCACTTCATGTCACCCACTATAACTGATAATCTACTGAGGTTAACAGTGAAATCGAAAAGAGTTTAATATAATTGAATTGTGTGGACATGGGACCTCTTTTTCTGGAAAAGATTGCAACCTTATTAATTTTGGTCCTAAATTTTCAACTTTGAAAAACCATCTCTGAAACAGTAGAACAAGTATAAAACTCAAAGCAGACATTGCATAAGAATAGGTTAACCCTAACATGACATCCAGTAAATATTTACTCGTTATTATGAAGGAGAAATATAGCAGGCTGGGAGTCTGATCTCTCTTCCATAAGTTTTCAGTTCTTAAACAGCTGGAAAAAAATATACTTGGTTTAAGGTAACTTTTTCCCCCATTTTTTAGCAAAAGGATACCAGAATAGAGACGCATATCTACTAAATAGGTTTTTACCATATACTAAAGTATCACATGGACAAGGAAAGTTGATCTGTAACTTAAATGGCCTTCATTGTCCTCTCATATCTCATAATTACTTTGAATAGTTTATTATAAAGATGTCTGAACATACCCCTTCATTCAAATTTTAACTATCCTGGTTAGAATTGTTATCAGTTTGGCAAAACATAAAGTCACCCATGAAGGAAGTCTCAGTTCATGGTTTTTCCCAGATCAGATTGGCTTTTGGGTATGTCTGTAGAGGTTTGCCTGGTTTCTTAATTGGTACAGAGGGTCTAAACTATGGTGAGCAGCACTATTACCTAAGCTGATAGTCTTGGGCTGTATTACCAAGCTAGACAAACATCAGTCTGTGAGTGATCCAACAAAGAACGTTCCTTCATGGTTTTTCTTCATATTCCTCCTTGAATTCTTGCCTTAATGATGGGCCTCCCTTAATGATGGGTATGGAAGGGAGAACCTATTTGACCATTTTTTCCACTAAATTGCTTTTGATTAAGTGTATCATTACAGCAATAGAGATGAATCTAGAGCATGAGCTTAAAGGTGTTTTGTGGGTAAAATAAATCATAATACCAGAAGTTAACAGCTTAGAGAATAATTTATAAAGGCATATGTTTTTTTTACATTTGTATATGAGACTCTAAAATATTATTTCAGTGAATAACCTCCAGTTTTACTACATGCCAAAAGTTACTTTGATGGATGTTTCACATAATACACACTGACACAGAGGGTTGGGGGATTGTTAATATTAATTACTTTTTGTACTATTAACAAAGCTGTAAAACCAGCCATGAAGTTTTCATTCTTACTGTATATCTCTAAACCATTCTTGTAAATGTGAGCAGCCTACATTGACTTTAGACAATTTATTTAATTAAAATTCTTGAGGTCATTTATATTAAATGAAATAAGAAGATAATACTCCAGTGGAATGCCCTGTGATAGTACCAGCAATAGAAAGCATACTTTGCTTTGCCCCTTCCAAAAATATATATACTTAAAGTCTTTTTAGTGTTATAGCCCATGTCAATCCAGGCAGAACTTCTGTTACCTGTGAACTCCTTGGGGTGGTATGAGTGTTAGAGACAGAAAGGAAAACTATTTTCCTAAAGAAAAGATTGGGCTAGAGAGAATAAATGAATGTGTTAAAGTGATGTATTTTGCCCCTAACTCCCTTGACCAAGAGGCACAAAGTTCCTCTCCTCACACTGCTGAGACTCAGTTTTGTTTGCATGGGATTGTGTGGGTTAGAATGTTACCATTGTATGAGAAATAAAACTGATGATATCAGAAAATGAGAACCAGCCAGCACACTACAGAAACAGAAGTCATAGCTCACATGGGTGTCTCTAGGGGTTTGTTTCATTATTCAATGCTTTCCAGTTGTAACGTTTAAAATAAAAATAATAACAACAAAGATTACAAGCACAATGTTCCAAGCCTTCCAACGTTCCTGATAAGGCATTTCCTGCCTTTACTGTGAAAGCACCTGGCATTTGTGTGAGATATACTAAAAAATAGCTGTGTTTAAATATCTAGTCTATAAAATGTTGGTAGATATGCCCCATCCAGCTGAGTGAGATGAATATGGCTGTGGCTGAGTCGGATGAGTGATTAGGGAGATGGGCACAGATCAGGCACCATGAAGAGAAAGGCATTGTGAAAATTGGCTTGGCTTCTTAGCTTCTTCTGATGCTGCGCATGTCGGTATGGAGCTACAACCTATATGATGAGAATGAAAGACAATGTTTGCAGATCCTCTCAGAACACGTCTAAAGGAATGGATATATCAAAATGAAATTCATGTGCCTAGTATCAAGAGCAATGAGATTCAGTACACCACATATACACACAGATAGGAAGAGTAAATCATCCCCAAGGGCAAAGAGTCATGATTTTTCTACTAACTGAACAGTAAATCCATGTCTTCCTGGTTTTTGAGGCTGTGCTTTCAACTTGAAAATGGCTGAAGAACTTAGAAAATATTTCCTCAAATTGTTTCACGTTTTGGCTCCAATTACATGAAAGAGAAAGTGACTCAATTGCAGGTTCTACTTATACTGAGCTAAGGACCTGGCATTTTTAATAAATAAGGCAAAATTATCTTATCAAGATAATCAGAGCTGGTGGTATGCCACACGTGTGTTATATGTAGAACCTACATACCTAAGTTCCAACATAAACAATATGGAGACTCTTGATGTGGGTTATTCACTGAAATGGTGCAGAAAATCAAACTTGTAGTTTTTCCAGGCAGAAGACACAAAAGATGGTGGTTGACAATGATGGCATTTTGGAACTCTGATAGAAAATTTATGAAAATTGCAAATGTGATCAAGTGTGAAGTCTTATACAACACACTCATAAATAAAGGAAGTTGTACTCTGGAGGAAAGGGTAAAACCTTCTGGAAGAAGAAATTAACAAAAACACAATTTCATGGGCAAGAGAATAGTTGATTTTATGGACCAGAAAGTGTGTGCCCTTTCAGGATAGGCCTTGGCTTCACAATTCCAAAATACACTAGAGAGCCTAGGGTTAGTCTTCTCGGGGAGGAGATAGTAATGTTTCTCTTGTTCCCATAGGATAGAGCACAGGTAGTATGTTCCTCTTAGAGAGGGCTAGCATTGCTCTCAGTGACCTGCTTTATTAATGATGTATTCAGAATCAGCAGGACAGATGCTGCCATTTCCCCAGTAGAGAGTACCTTTGACTCATACTTGAGTGGCTAGAGTCCTCACAGTTTTGGCACTCCATATGGAAAACTTAAAGGCCAGCATCACAGTAACTTCTTATCTATTCTTTGAATGCCCAGAGGAATTTTCCATAGGTAGGTGTGGCTCCTCTATCTATGGTCTATGGAGTGTAGAAGAGCAGGCATTGCTGGAGACACTCCCAGCGTGCCTAAACAGTACTCTGCTGCCAGCTCTGGGGCCCAAGAGGCAGCAGAGGGGTTAGGGTAAATGGCAGCTCACTTTATTTTTATTAGACCTCAGAGTATAAATAAAAGTCCTAGGAATGATTTCAGTGTTGTTTACTGTCTGACTAAGGTGTGATATAAATTTTCCTTACTGGAGTGGATTGTATCAATGACACAATATATCATTCTAAAGAACCTTTTCCTCCTACAGCTTTGCTCCTTGAACAAATCCATTTGATAATGGTTTATTTGAATTAATTATGGTTAATAACAATGCCACTAATAAGTTTTCATTTATTATTCATTACTCACTTACATGTACATTTTTTCCCTGTAGTTTATTTTTATCAGAGTATTACATACTCCACAGAGTTGAACAACACACTAGGATCAATGCTGGAATGCATTCCATCCTCAACCGTTTCCTATTCTATACTCCATTTCCCATAAACCCAAGCTATACCTCAACTGGTGTCATGTCTTTCTCTTGGCTATGTAAGAATAATTCACCTAGATCATCTATAGAAATATGAGATTCAAGCAGTGAGCACTTATTCTTTCTTTCCCCATTCTTTGCCTCTAATTATACCTTATCAGTTTCTTGTCTACCTATGCTTTGCCTTCATGTTCATAGGAATGAACAAAAACATGTACTCTCAGTTCTTTTCTCTTTCTATTGTTTCCCTTTTAATTCAAAATAAGAGTTTTTAGACATTCAACTGATTGTTTTTGTTTATTAGTTATAATTCATCTGTTAATTAGTATCCATCAAAGCAATAATGCTTAGTCCCTGTTTCCAGGACTTTCATGACATCCTTCTGGATTGGGCATTCTGCCAGTAACTTATATCTATACTTTTGATTAATATTTTTGTAAAATTTGTCTTAGTCAATTTGAACTACTATAATAAAAAAAAATGCCATAGTGCAGTGACCAAAAATCAGAGCATTATTTCTCATAGTCTTAGAGAGTAAGAGTCTCAAACTAACAGTCTGGCCAGGGTAGAATAAGGAGATTCTTCCTGATTTTTGATGGGCTAATTGCTATATCATATCGTCACATGGGAATGAGCAGGGATGGGTAACAAGATTTCTCATGTCAGGAGGCTAGTCCTCTTGTAAGGGCTTCATTCATATAAACTACTCACATCCTAAAGACCACACCTTCAAGTACCATCACCTTGAAGGTTAGAGATTCTACACATGAGAACCACAAACTGGTCATCAAAAATGCATTCTTTATTTGTCTCATCAGTGGAACAAAATGCTTCACAAAACAACTTAAGGATGCCATGAGCCCTGTCATCCTTAGTGCACCACAGCTTTATGCTCTCACCTGTTGGCAGTGATGGGAGGTGGGTAGGGAGACTTTACCTCAGCATTGAAGTTTAGTAAACCTTCTATTTGATATCTCTTCTCCAAACACTGCCAAGCTCTCAATAACATGTTCACATCAAAAAAAAAACAACTTAAGGATGGTAGGATTATTTGGAGTTATAACTCCAATCCACAATGTCCACTGTGATAGGGAAAGCATGGGGCCAGAGCTGGAGACCACTGACCATATCATACCCACAATTGGAAAGCAGAGAGATGGAAGCTGGTGCTTAAACTCATTGTCTCATTTTTATTCAGTCTGAACTTCCAGCCCATAGAAGACTGCTGCCTACATTCAATGTAGGTCTTCTATGTCAATTCATGTAATCTAGAATTTCCTTCCTAGGCAGGGCTAAAGATTTGTTCCCGTAGTGATTCTAGATCTCATCAAGTTGACAATCAATACTTGCCATCACACATAGCATCCTTCTTTGATGTTTTTCATTTAGACTCTCTGAACCTTTGATTCATTTCATAAGGGCCTTCTCATTTCATTTTCAATGCCCAGACTTAAGCATAACTGTACCTTTATCTTACCTACCTGGACCAACAGTTTAGAGCACACCATCTCTGAACAGGGCTGCCTCTTCCACTCTCTGTGCTGCTTCTAAAGTTTTTTTTTTTTAATGATGAAAATGTTTTACATGTTTAGATCTATCAATTAGATCCAATGTCAGCAGTATTCTCTTTCTTCTTAGGTGATATCTTTTTTCCTTCCTCTTTGTTCCTAACATGATTAATTCCTAATATGAGTCTTTAAATTTGAAATATCCTGTTGTTTGCATGTTGGTCATTTGTTGCACCTGGATAATTTTTATTTTGAATTACCATGCTGTAGTATTATGATAATCTGACCCATAATCTCCCTGATAATCTTATCTCTTTTGTTTTTTTTATTTGTTTGTTTCTTTTCCTAGTGAAATTCTATTAACTGTTAGACTTGCTGTGTGATATTTTTCCTACCAGGATATTTTCTCAAGTGCTTAGTCTCCCTGTAGTTTGGGCTTTACTATTTATTATTGAAACCCTTCAGTTGAGCATTCCTCTGAACTGATGTCAGAAATAAGTGTGAGAACACAGGCAAAGCACTTAGCTACACATGGTTCTGTCACTAAGATCATTCCTTTAAACTACATGACGTGTTTAGACTCTATGTGAACTTAATAGATGGAAATTCCATATATGCATGGTAAAGTGCCACTCTGTCTCCTTTGTTATTTTAGAAGACAAATGTGCTTTTCAACTCTCAATATTCAGAAGCATGGAAGCAATCAAAGATAGCAAAAAAGATGTTGTTTTTCAGAACTTTATTTTTTCCAAGTGATTAACTATATAAATTCCATTCCTGGATGTACACGTTAACTTAATTTTCAATGAAATAACAGCTCTCACATCTTTCTATGCTTCATGATAGCTAACATGCATATTTGTTATCTATGGTTTATAGTATCATGTGTTCCCTGTCACATTGGCCTACATGTTCTATGGAAAACATAGGAAATATTTAAATATTCCAAATGTTTAATGATCAGAGAAGCTCAACATTTTATGTGGAGCTTAATGACTTTTCCTTCTTGTGTATTCATACCTCGCTCTACATTTTATCTTCTATTTTAGCACATCAATAATTTGATATATTACCCTAAAAAAGTTTCTTATTGAAAAATACCAAAATAAATGTCTTTACTTGTTTATTATAAAAATATCAAATATTATTTGAACAGACCCTGATGGCATTATAATTGATGTTTTTCTTTCCTTAATTTTAAGAACCATATCCTTCTTCCTTTGCTGTAGTGAAAAATACTTTGGTATCTGAATCAAGTTAACTTGAGTTGACTTGAGCTCTGCCTCTGGCTATGACCTCCTGTGTAAAAGGCAGCATTTCCCTGAGTCTTTCTTCCATTATCTATAAAAGATACATTTTTCCCCTGAAATCCTACAGTTCTAAGTCAATCCATTTTTAGTCACCAAAATATTGACATAGTCTCTTTGTTTTGATAGATGTCCAGAGTCTACACGGCCAGAAACTGTGAGACCTTGTTTCCTCCCATGCAAGAAAGATTGCCTTGTGACTGCTTTCAGTGAGTGGACACCATGCCCACAGCCCTGCCAGCCAGGTAGGTGTTGGCCTCTCTTACCTTGCTTCCTTCTCTAATCATTTGATTCATCTCCTACTACATAATATGTGGGAGACTGTACAATGTGGACATCTTTCTCCCTCATCTATGTGTTAGCTTGACAATAAAGTGAGTAAAGGAGTATAAATAAAGTCATCCATATAGAGTTCTAACTTCGAGACTTGGAAAAAGAAAACTATGTTCAGATATGCTATGTCATGCTTTTACTGGCACACGTTCTAAGAATACACATGACCTACTGACCTGTATCTTGAAGACCTTCAAATAGTCAAAACATATTGACTGTCATTATCGCTCCCTTACTTTAAACATTTGTTCTATGGTATTTCTTCTAATGCATCATTACCACCCCAGAGCTGCTATGAGTGCTCAACTCAGATCCACATACTTAATAACATATAGAGATTAATCACTATATTTAAACTAGTAATTAGCATAACTATGTAGAAAAATAAGAGCAAATGTGCCAATAATCCTGGAACAAGCACAGATATTAGACATATAGGATTTGGGTTTGTTGTTGTTGCTGTTGTTGTTGTTATTGTTGTTTGGTTGTGCCTGGTTATTATCCAGGATGCTGAAGACCCAAGTCTCTGCTGAGCATATCATACTAAGTCTTTTTCCAAGACTTTGCTCAGTTTCCCAATGAGAAGTATCATAGTTCTGAAGTATGGATTTAGTCTGAGGTTCAGAGTTCACAACCTGTTCTTTTACAGTAGTTTCACACACTGAGTCCTTGTCCCTGAGACTTTACTCCTACCACAGTGAGAGAAGGAAAATAGAATAAATACAAGAACAGTAAAAGCACTAGCCATGGTGTCCTGAGAAGATAGATTATCTCTTAGCGACTCGTGATCATGATGGTGATGATTTACATGCAGCATGTGAATTACTCCACTGCTGGACCAGCTCCCTGGAAAAAAGGAACTATTCAATTGTGCATAGAAAACTTGTATAACACTGAGCACTTTGTTTCCCCTATTAAGTCCCAGCCATGCTTCTCTGGGTTTCCTCCCTCTTTGCCTCAACTAAATCAACACTTTCTTGAGGTGATAAGGTAGGACCATTGCCACAGATCCAATGGGCAAAGGATGTCAAGTCTCGAAGACCTTCTCACATATACTCTCAAGTTGTTGGCTAGTGCCATCAATGTCTTATGCTACAGAGAAGGCACCTGCATATGCAGTTTTGTATCTGTGCTGCTCATCTTTTGAACATTACCACAGAATTAATATAGTAGCTCTGCTTAAGGGTAGAATCAGGAATAAATATATTGAATAGGAAGAAAAGTAGAGAGTTATATATCTGATCATGGGGAGAAGAAAAACAAATGCTACTCTCTTTCAGGAACTCTCCACCATTTAGTTTCTGGAATAAAGATCCAAAGTAGATCAATCAAATAAACAGGGTTTGGGATGGCCATGAAAGGTGGCAGGTCAGAAGCCTCCATTCTGATCCATGTTAAAGGCAACATTGAAAAGATTAACTTGAAGATTTACTGGAAATGTAGAATGCTGTGGGGTCACCTAAGTGACCTGTCAATTTGTAAGCCAGGTTAGTTTAGTTGAGTAGTTGAGCCAGTGAATCCTGATGAACAGGGATCACTTCAACTACTGCTTCTCTATGTAGACTACAGACAATAAAATTTGCCTTGATTTTCAAGAGTCCTTTTCTAACCATGGCTTAGGGTTCGATTACCATACCTTGTAATATGAATGCTCTTGGGGCAACTTTAAATTTTACTCCAATTTCCAGAGATTCAACACATTGTTTAAATATTAGGCATTACTGTGATTACAATTTCTAAGCCTCAGTGGTATCTTTTTGCTTCCAACTCTTCAAGCCTAGATAAATCCTTTCATGGTTTTGCAGCCGGGGACCTGAAAGGGTAAAGACTTAAGTTTTAGATTTCTTTTAACTTCCTGCTTACTCTTGTGTATAGCCTAATACCTAGAACATGATATTAAATAAGTGTGGGTTAATTAGAGGATACTAAGAGATGGGTTTTGTTGTTGTTGTTTTGGTTTTGGGGTGATGTTGTTTTTGTAAAGAAATGGTCTTTTTAAGCTTGTTCTCAAATGCTGTTGCCCCAAATCACCTGGAAGCATAGTGAAAGGCAGATCACTGTATTTGTGCATAAGGATTTAGAACCAGTAGCTATGGAAAGGTGCCAGATATTTGCAACTGTATGAAGTTTAAAGGGTGATCCCTCATCCTGTATTCCAACACCTGATCACAAGTCCTTGAACAGGTACCTTCTTCTCTCACTCTGGGTGTGTGTTTTGACCACTCCTCCCTTTCAACTTCTTTCAGCTAAAAAATTTAAGGACTGAGAGAATTTAATGCAGCAGACACATGGCTGGAGTTGTGTTTACAAGTTTGAGATCACAGGCTTATTACTAGTCTTTTCTGCCTCAGTTTCTTCACTTGTAAAATGAATTTAATAATTCCCCTCATCATAAGGAAAATCAGCATAGATTAGTGCCTCAACCACAGTAGACTTTAGATAGGTAACCATAACTGTTGGCACCTATGCTTTGGGAGGCTGACACTGTAAAGAGATGCTCAAGTGTGTTCTGAAACTGAAGACATATCCCCCCAAGAATCTTGTTAAATGCAAACTCTAATTCAGCAGACCTGTATTGTGTCTCTGGGTTGTTTCTGTCTGTCTCAGCTCCCAGTTGTGTCCTATACACTCTCAGTAGAGTGGAAAATGTCATCTTCAGAGTTAAAAGTAAGTTCATGGATTTGGACCAGACCAGCAGGTAAACACAAGTGGAGTGGCAGTGGGGTTGAGAAAAGTGAATTTGCCCATACTGAAAACTAAGGCACATGCCCAGGAGTAGGGCAGGCTGGAGTAACTCCTAACTTCAGGACACATGCAATTATGACTCTAGGTTGGGCCATCAAAGTTGAGGGACAGCAACAGGGTGTGTATATTCCTCAAACCTGCCTTTGTGATGGAATCACTGGAGAATCTGTAAGAAAATGCCAGTTCCTGGATTCTACTGTCAGACATTCAGGCATAATACATATGTGATATGATAGGGAAATCACTAGATTATGTTGAATCTCCAATCTAATCCATTCTAAACCCCCAGAAAAGCCATGGTGGTTCAGAAGCCTAAAATATTAGCGGTGATTTGTTTCTTAGCAATGAGTGAGCTGTGTCAGGGTTTATTTTTGTCGTGGTCGGAATTATGAGCTAAATCCCTTAGTCTAAAAGGTATTTGCAAGCCATGAACAATCTCTGGCTAGTAGCCAGACATATTTCTTTTCTCCTTCTTTCTTATCTAAGCCTGTCCTTAACGCATTAATAATTGCCCCATATCCTTTCTACACAAATCAAAGTTCTATACAGGCTCAGCCCTGTTGTGGCCTCTCTAATTTTTAAGCCCCTGTCATCAATTAATCGGCTGCTCAAGAAGCTTTTCCTGCCACTTCCCTTGCTATATTCTCCATTCTTCAGCCTGAAAAGCAAATGCCTGCCAGAAAGGACCTGATGTTGGCTCACTAATGACAAGTATAATATTCTTGAAGCCTTTATCACCCCTGTGGAATTTCCTCACTGCACACCTGTCTGAGGATCACCTCAGACCACCTTAGGGTCAAACTCTTCAGGTTAAAGGGGCAATTACAGCATGGTAACTCTCCATAGAAAATTTGTCCAGTTGGTGTGGATAGGAATCACTCATTTAGAGCTTAATATTTTACAATATATCTCCTTATATGATTTTAGTCTACTAGAAGAAAACATTGCTAATTTTTTATTGCAAAAAATCATTTTAGTCAAAGTTTGTCATTATTATCATACCTCATGGAAATTCTCCTGCATCTGCTCTGGGATGCTAGATATACAGGCAAGGGTTACCAATCCTGGTATGGTTTTTCTTTAAAGTCAATGACATTGTTCCTACCAGATTTCTACCAGGCTGCCTTGTATGGGATTTATTTTGTATTTTGTGTTTTGTATTCTCAACATTTAATTAGTATATGAAATTTCAGACACAGTCACATATAACTTAATAAAATGTTAAATATCCTGTATTAATAATTAATGCAAAATACCCCATGACTGCACAGAACAGTGATCACACCATGAGGTATTCTGGCTTTGTCTAAACTTCCCAATTTCATCTCCTCTCCTGCATCCACTAATTGAAATTTTTCCCAGATGTATAGACCACTTACAGAAAAGAAGGATATGGAGGAGATAAAGTTATTAGTCTGGAGAATGAAGTGAAGCATGCACAAAACATATCATCTATAACTTCCAGGAAACCTCAAAGTTAGTAATTAATTATTTTTCAATTTTCTAATTAAAGGCCAAGGGAGAGCCTCCTGCTTTCATCTCCAGGAGTGAGCTGGATGGAAGAGCCATGGTAATAGGAAGGCCTGCAGCAGCAGGCTGTGCTGAGAGTCAGCAGGAAACTTCATTTGATGGTTTCCATTCTTTCCTGTCTTAGCCATGGGAGTTAAGTCTTGAATTTGCAGATTCTAAGACAGTAGACAGTGGTTTAAGGACAACAACAAAGCAAAAACAAACAAACTAAAAAAAACATATTTGTGTCATGTCATAACAGTTAATATTATAGATTTTTTGTAGTTTTTTTTTTGCTGTTTTGTCCTGTTTTAAAAACAAGTCCTCTCCATTCCCTTGCTCTAATTCCTTTATTAGTTCATCCCAACTTCATGTGCTCATTTTTTGTTGTTTTTGGATTTATTTTAACCCACTGAGCCCACTCAACACTACCTTTATGTGTGTAGATGTGGAGCCATCTAAGTGCTGAGGTTGAGACTTCCTGACCACCTCCACACTCCATGATGGGGTTTTGTCTGCTTTTATCTTGTGCAGATACTATCACAACTGCTGTGAGTTCATCTGTGCAAGTTCTTTGTGGTACCTAGAGCACACTACCTCCTTGTAGTCATCTACCACCTCTGACTCTTATGATCATTGTACCTCCTCTTCATTGATCATCCTCAAGTCTTTGGAGAAGGGTCATGACAGAAATGGTGCATTTAGGGTTCAGTAGTACATAGTCTCTTATTTTCTATATGTATATTGACCAGTTGAGAGTCTCTGTGTTAATCTCCCTCTGCTGCTAAAAGAAGGATCTCTGATGAGATTTGAGAGGTGCATTAATTTATAGACATAACAGTGAGTCATTAGAAGTTGATTTAATAATGTTTATTTGGAAGACTAGTAGTAGATTCTCCCACCTAACTCCTGGTCTACTAGCACACAGGTATTAAAAATTAACATTTCAAGACATATGTTCTATGTTGTGGAAAATGACCTAAATAGAACCAGAAAGTAGTTGGTTACTTCCATAACATTCCTGCCACTATTGTAGCAGTAGACATTTCCTACCAGATAAGTTATTATTGTAGCTTACAGGGTTCACAACTGTAAGATTCATGATTGCTATTGTCTACTTACATACCTTGTGCTTTCCAGCACCATCAAAACTAACTAGTAGATTTGAAGGTACCAGGCTGATACCAGCTTGATTTCTCCATGTTTTATGACTTAGTGGGTGATATCCGACAATAAGATCTTAGCATCAAGCTCTAGGATATAACAAAAACAGTGACAAAAATCTGTACTTTTTGAGTGTCTATGCCACCCTACACCAACAACTCCAAAGAGGTACACCACTTCTATTACTGGCCTTTGAGCCTATGGTATCTCAGTGGAGATTGTCCCCCATTTTAATGTAAGTTAGTTCAAAGTCTTTCTCTATGTGTGTACATATGCATTTTAGGGAGCTTCTACAGCAGTAGGTTTTCATACGACGTTCCTGAAGTTCTTTAGGGTTAGTTGTTTCTCCCCATGTTCCCTTCCCTACCTGTTCTTCCACATCCGCCCACACCACCATTCTTCCTGCTCCATCATTCTCTACTCTGCCTTCACACCAACTGTGTCCAATTGCCCTTCTACTGAAATGCCCCCTCCTGCTCTCCTGACTTCCAAAGTTGATTAATACACATATTTTAAAGATACTATCATGAATTCTGGCATCAAACTTCCTGCATTAAAGCTCAACCTGAAATTACAAGTTACTTGAAACTTGTTGTATTTATATTTCCTCCTTAAGGTAAGAAAAGCTAGAGCTAATTTCATAAAAGTGTTATAAGGAGGCTGAGACATATAAAAGCATGCCAGGCTCATGAATATATGATGATGATGATGATGATGATGATGATGATTACTATTATTATTATATGATGATGATGATGATTACTATTATTATATGATGATGATGATCATCATGCCAACTACAATAAAGCTTCCAGAAAGTCAGGTACTTTTGTTACCAGGATAACCTACACTATTAAATATTTTCTATGCTGAGATTATGACATTTGTTTTCCTGTCTCTATTTTCCATAGATAGACAAATAAACAGCAGAGAACAAGAATTCTCCACTGGCTGCAATAGGGTGGGTGTTATGATTTGTAGATTAACTCTCCCTCTCTGAAAGCTTCATGCTTTGAAAGCTTGCCCCACTGTGGGTATGGCTATTTTTGGAGATAGTGGAAACTGTAGGACTGGTCTTTACTGGAAAAGTACTTCACTGAGTGTTTTCTTGGTCAGGGGTATCTCTTAAACAACTTTGTTTTTCCCAGCCTTCCCTGCTATGATGCTTACCCCACCAAGTCCTAAAATAACAAAGTTCAGCCCAGAAACAGAAACTTCTGAAACTTGTGATCCAAGATAAATCCTTTCTCCTTCTAAATTCTTCTCAGGTTTTGTCACAGTGATGACACGTCTAACACAGTGGGCCCTCAGTAATTAAGGGATGAATATATTAATGAATTTGAGCTCATTTCCTCAATCATTCTCTGTCTTGAAATTTTGCTTCCACAGATTATTTCACAAATCCAGGTTGGTTAGGACTGGTCATTTTGAGCAACTAAAGATGTTCCAGCCAGGAATTTAACATTCCTCCCACTGAAAGCATACAGGCGTAAACTTCCCATTTCAGGCTCGTCATCTTCTCTTCTCTTCCCTTCTTCTACAGTACCATTCAAGCCTTTATCCATTTGAGCCGTGGATTGTGAAATAATAATTTATTTCCAAATAATTATAGCTCTGATGTGCTTGAGTAATCAAGATCTTGAATCCAGAACACTGGCCTCAATATAATGTTGAAGGCAATTTTTTCCTTAATCAACAAAAGCCACAGCTGAGTTATTACCTTTGTAAATTCTGAATAATGTGTTCTCTTCCACAGTGCTTTTGTTATTCCTCCCTAAGAAATCAACTGAGATGTGTAGCTCTTGTGTGTTTCTCAAATCAGCCCTGATATAGACTGCCCTTGTCTCCATGACTGCCACAAGGTGTGAGTTTCTCTCTTTAGTGTGTAATTTGAAGCCTGTAGATCACCATATGGTCCCAGTGCTCAATAAATATCCCTGATAATTTAGTAGGACGAATGACAAACACTTGGACTTATAGAGATTCCAGTTCTTAGTCAATCTCCTGCAAAGCCGTGTAGTTCTTGCAAGGAAATCTCCCAACTCATACTAGGTACCTGTTAGTGAATGAAATTTTTCCAGTTAACATTTGTATATGATATATCTTCCTGTCTGTTAAAATTAAACATATCAAATCCAGTATGTGTATGTATATTGGTATATATATATATATATATATATACCATTTTGTCTGAACAAACAGAACAATGGTTTAGAATAAGAACTCTTGCTCATGGCTCAGAACTCTCAATCCTACAGAGTTAATGTTCACTCAGGAAGCACTTCTAAAGGAAGCCCTAACACCCATTCTAGACTCCCTTCCTGTTGTCCCCTTTCTTACTTTTCTTCCTGAAATAAAGATTCATATGTGATTATGAACACTTGGAGTCCTGAGTCATCAGCCAAATTCTCTCTTCCCTGTTCTACTAGTCCCAAGAAATAAATATAAACTTTATTAGCAGATGAGGGACCCAGACTCAGACGATGAGAAACTGCACTAGGCTTCTCAGTGTGTTCTAGGTCATGAAAAGCAAGCACCTTTGAGTCTACCGTCATCTTTAATGGCTTAGCTCATCTAGTTTGACTATTTCTAGATCAAGAATTTGAGTCCTGGTACTTGTGAAGTAGATGTTGCACTTTATAAATAGTACATTATCCATTCTCTCTCTCTCTCTCTCTCTCTCTCTCTCTCTCTCTCTCTCT
>NW_021604666.1:513855-540420 GCF_004785775.1 Grammomys surdaster | reverse complement strand
TCTCTCTCTCTCTCTCTGTCTCTCTGTCTCTCTCTCTCTCTCTCTCTGTCTCTCTGTCTCTCTCTCTCTCTCTCTCTCTCTCTCTCTCTCTCTCTCTCTCTGTCTGTGTGCGTGTGTGTATGTGTGTGTGTGTGTATGTGTGTTTGTGTTTGTGTATGTGTGTGTGGGTGTGGGTGTGCGTGAAGCCTGTACGCTTCAGGGCTGTAGATTATGCGTGTTGTACAGAGGTAAACATACCCATGTCCCTTAATGATAGAGAGCTAGAGAGTACAGTTTCCTTAGAAACAGCAGAAGCCTTGAATTGTGGAGGTGCTCTTTGGAAGTCAAGAGTAATGTAACAGAAATAACCAAGAAAAACCTGCTTTCTCTATGCTTAGAATCTGTGTGTGTGTGTGAAGGGGGGGGGTACAGGCATGCATTCGGGTGTAGATGTGTGTGGAGACCAATCCAGTGTTTTTAGATCTCATCCATCTTGAATTTCTGAGAAAGTGTCTCTCCCTGACTTGGATCTTTCTGTGTAGGTTAGGCTGACTGGCCAGCAAGTCTTGGAGACTTTTTGGCCTCTGTCTCCTTGGTACTAAGCTTGCAAGTAGACGCCACAAGTACTTGACTTTTTCACAAATGTTCAGGGAGAACCCACACATTGCTTTCAAATGCTGTCTCATAGCTGTCAGGATGCTCAGTGACAAAGTAATGTCTTTTGTTACTCGTCACTCTGTATGTGAAGAAATATTCTTTTCAAGGGAGCAGTTGTAGACATAGAATCCCTAAAGCAGTACATTTCAACTCAGGAGTCCCAGTGTTTTGCCCAGTGTCTAACAGACTAGGATGGAAAACTAAACATATTTAATTTCTAGGAAATCATGGAGTTTTACATTATCCCACTGTTTCTTATTGAATTTATAAAAGCTATAATTTATTGATGTGAAAGAGATTATTTTATTCTTTTTTGATTTTCTTTAAAATTGTGTTTTTCATATATTCATGGGGCAAACCATGACATTTTGATAAATGTCTATATGGTAGAATGCTTCAATATACTAGTTAACATATCTATCACCTTATTTGACTATAATTAATAATGTGTATTTTGAAATGCTACAAAAGTAGTTTTAAATGTTTTCATTAACCTATTTAATTTTTTCTCAACCTTATGTGCTAGCACTGTTATTACTTCATTTACTGTGTAAGTAAATAGAAACTTAGACATAGATCCCCAATTTGCAAAGCTAAAATGTATCAAAAGCATTTGGAACCCTAGGACCCTAAGTGCTTACATAGCCATAAACACTTGGGTTCCAGACATTGAACCTATAGGCTTCAGGGCTGTAGATTATACATGTTGTGCTGAGATAAACATACCCATTTCCCTGAATGATAGAGAACACAGTTTCCTTAGGGACAATAGAAGCCTTGAGTTGGGGAGGTGCTCTTTGGAAGTCAATTGTAATGTAATAGAAAATACCAACCTCCCTCTCTGCTTAGAATGTCTTTCTCACCACTACCCTGCCCAAATCACATCAAGCTGTGAACTCTTCCACATAACCTGCCCTGACCCTTCCACTAGAAATAACCATACTCTCTCTTGTAGGTCCTGTCAGTCACCTGATCTGTATGGCTGCTTGCCTTGGAGCTCCAAGACAAGGTGCTTGTTAGCCTATTGTTCCTTGTTACTCCCACTACCTAGAATATCTAGTTAAGACAGAGGGTAGATTAGAGCTTAGCAACCCCATGATAAATACAGACAGATGCCAGCTGTATGAAAATTGGCATAGTAGTCCTAGCAAACTGCAAAAAGAGGCCTACAGCCCTTCCCTATTTCTTCTGTTGGGGTCCGCGGGCTGTCTAATGGTTGACTGTGAGTATCTACATTTGTCTTAGTCAAGTGCTGGCAGAGCCTCTCAGAGAACAGCCCTACTGGACTCCCATCTGCAAGCAGTTCTTAGCATCAGCGGTAGTGTTGGGCCAAGAGGAGTGAGACAGGAGCGGGTAGGAAGGTAAGGGAGCACCCTCCTAAAGGCAGGGAAAGGGGAGAGGGTTTGTGGAGGGGAAACTGTGAAGGGGGATAACATTTGAAATGTAAATAAATAAAATAACCAATAAAAAAGAAAAATGTTAATAAATGAAATAATAAAATTTTAAAAAGGATGCCTACACTCATAAGCAAATTTTACTCCTAAGAGTTTGCAAGAAAATTCTACTTAATGCTAGCCAAAATATGATATGGACTTAGATAATCAGATTCTTTGTTTTCCTAGTAAACTGAGCTAAGAAGGAGACATGTTCCATATTGTCTATGTATTATGTACTTATTCATTATTTCCTATGTCCACCATCTTTATATTATCCACTGTAATGAAAGTATAAGTCTGTCTCACACAAGCAAAGCTTAGTCTACTGCTAATTCTTCCAGGTCATTGTCGCTGAATCTCACCTTTCAACAGGACTTACTACTTGAGCTGCTGTTATCAGTAATTTGGTCTAATGAAAGATAATGTAAGATGTAATAGGGGCTTCTTGTTGAATAAAATTCAACTCTCAAAGTAGCAAATGGAAAGTTACAGTCTCAGGCATTCTTTGTAATCATGAATGACCCCAATGTAAAGTTTAAAACAATTAAATGTGGTCTTAAAATTGACTCTCAAGGATGCCAAGCTCAGAACAATGCAGCTGTTTGTTTCCAGCCTAGGAAATTCTGATTATGACATTAGAACTAGACCCTTAAGATCTGAATTTTTAGACAAACCTCCTCAATGATCTAGGATATACTGAAGGTTGAAAACAACTGTATTGGAGTAGTAATTTAATCATTGACCATCAGAATTATTAAGGAGACATAATGACCACTTACTATAATTCTTACAATCAAGTCTATTCAGTTTGTAGGAACCAAAATCATTAAAATTTCATTAGATAAAAAAAGAGAGGTATCTTGATTTGAAGTTATAGCATGACACCTGATATGTTTAGAAGTTAGAAAACAAAATATATCTTGGTGTTTTGAAAATAAAAATGCAAGTAAAATGTGAGCTTCCACTTGGAGTCGTCATATTTTCTCTGTTCTCTCTCTACACTCTAATAATCTGGAAAGATCACCCAGCTCAGCACTCAACCTCAACAGTGACATCTCTCAGATCCTTTACTGAAGCACTAAGGCCCATAGATGGACTTTGGGTGGCCTAAGGTTCAGGCAAGATTCTTCATGATGCTCAAGCTTAGCTTCACAGAGAATCTCTCCTCCCAGTTACCACGAGAAAGAAACTTGTCATCCAGTTGCTATTTTCATGCTGTTATTTCAGTTCTTAGTAGTATCTTGAAGTAATACCTCCAATAATGTCCTCCCTTGGAGAGGAAGAAAACAGTGATGCCTGGGGCAGCAGGTACTGATACTGTGCATGCTTTCAGATGGGCTTTAGTGGTTCAGGCTAGATTCTCCACTATGCTGACTCTTAGCTTTGGAGGGAACCCCTTTTCCCAGGTTTTGAATACAAAAGCCAGCTATTTTTTATTATGCAGCCTCAAACAAGGAAGAGAGCTATTGTAAATTAGGTAGAAATATAGGAAGGGTAAGTGAAGTCCCAGAGAAGATGGAGGCCATAGAATTCCTCATGTGGAATAGGAACTCAGAACAGAAAAAGCACTAGCCATGAGCATCACCTGGGCCAGATAGATACTGTATTTCAAACAAACCAAATACACATTCTCTGTGTCTTTGAATTCCTCAGCTATGATTCCTATCTATTTCTGTCATAAGAAGTGTTGTTTTCCAAACACAAACCAGCATACCAAGCAAAACCAAAGCAAATAAAAAGAATCAAACAAAATCAATAAATGTGAATTTGGTGGATGGGTTTCAGCTCAACTTGGAGCCCACATCCTGTCTTGTTTTGTATCTAAACATTGCTTTAAAGCCCTATTAATTTTCTTCACTGAACAGCCAAGCTATATTACCATCTGTAAGTTCTGCAGTATTCCTGAATATTCAGAATGATTTACTGTTAATGCAGTTTGGAGAAATGTGAATTTTTTTAAAATGAATTTTTTTCTTTCAAGACATTTTTACTTTGCATTTGTTTCATTCTCATACCTGTACAGCCCTCTGTGGATGATACAATATGATTCTTATTTGTATATAGAAATAGTTGCTTTTCAGAAACCAAGAAACCCACGTTAATTAGTGTTGTATTTTTAGATTTTCAATGTACTTTCAGTGAACAAATACAATAAATTAGTTTTGATTTAGCTAGAATACTACATTTATTAAATATTTTGCAATTGAAAAGAATAAATTATTTTCTACTTCCTTGGCTTTGGTCCCATTTTAATATGATTCTAAATTAGAATGCAGCTTCCAGAGAGTTTGACTCACTGAATCAGCTAATACAACAGGGAGTTTATAAACTATTTTCATTGTTACTACTCTAAGAAAGCCCAGAATTAGAGGGCAAGTTAAATGTTGTAATTTTAATGTATTAATTTGAAATTTCATACTTTATAAGATAATCAAGTCATTTATATAAGATAATAAATCAATGAAATTAAATTTATATTCAAAAATTAGGTAAATTATTCATGTTTAAGACCAGCAATTTGTAAATGTTCCCTAATTACCAAAAATGTCATCCCTGAATATTCTGTAAGTATCTTCATGTTACTTCAAACTCAAGTTCATACATACAGAGAAATTAGACGGAATATCTAAATGGCAGGTGTTCAGTGATAAGAAATAACATATCCCCAAAGAAGTATGTCAGGTGTAATGGGAGAGCTGTCATTTAATCTTTCCAAGTTAAATTTAATTTGCTGATACCTAATCTCTGTTATTATGACTTCACTTTGAGACCTTACAGATAATAAATCTATAAATGACGACTACCCACATGGCCACAAGTTCTTTTTAAGACTGTGATTAATGCTAACTTCCAAAGAATGTATATTTATTTCATACAATATCTACTGATGAATTGCACTAACATTTGACTGTGTTTGATCTAATTATACCCTGTCTCAGGCATCCCACTGATTTGTTCGTGTGTAGCAGAAAGCACTTGAACTAATTAAACTCTAGCAGAATTATGGTAGCCTCCTGGTGTTGCTATTGTTGAACTGTTTTTAGTTAAATTCTGTCACAGGACTTATTTGTAACATAGATGTAAGATGTACGATTGTGAGACAGTATGCCCAGAAAGACACTTCTATCCCATGCAAAGTCGCTAGAGCATTAGTAGCTGTTTGGAATAATTCCCTCCATGCTTTGTATAATCTGTTTCCCCTGTCTGTGTGTAGAATCTATGAGTACCCAAACTCAAGCCTCAAGAACTAAGTTTTAAAAATAATATACTTAGTAGTTTTCATGCTCCTATTATGTGTTAAAGAGAGAAAAATTGCCTTTCAATAAAAAAAAAACCAGAAAGCCAAAACAAGACAGTTTAGTAGTTACATATTCAATTAAAGTTTCACAAATTAGAAATCAGCCTGACATGTGGCCAACATAGTCATACTCCTTGGACTATGAGGAGTTCTGCCTTTTCTACACTTTTTTTTTTCCATTTCAAATCCCACATAATTGAAAATTAGTTCAAGCAAAGAATGGAAAACAGTTGATTCTCAATTTTGCATCTACTGTCATAGCGTACCCTGGACAATTGGAGTTTCTCCTGGAAAGAGCACTTCTATGGGCATATCAGGATATGTGCATCTTCTAAGCAGATAGTTCAGCCAGAAAATGGAGAGCAAGAAATCAACCATATGTGTCTAGATCTCTCTCGGGGGAAAATGGTATTAATGTTACATAGATTCCCTGAAGGAGAGGTTGGACGAATTTAGGGACTGAAAAGTCTAAGCTTGTGGGGTTTTCTCTATGTTGAAGAGATCACTATTTAGAGTTCCCCAAGCGCTACCACGTGTGAACTCATACTCTGTCTTGCCAGCTCTTTCACACTCACCCCTTGCTATCATCTTTTCTACCGTGCTTCTCCATCTATTTCCGATTTGCACATGCCTCTCCTTCTCTTGCCCTGTGCACTAGAGTCTTTCATCCACACTTTGCTCCATTCCAGTGTCATCACTTCCGAGGAACTCTGACACTCTGACTTCAGCATCTCCTCCTCTTTCTCTTTTTCTTGATCATTAGATGACTCTTAACTTATGGGGGCTGTTTGGCTTTACAGCTGTATATAACTATTTTCAACCAATAGAAGATGTACTTCAGATCTTAAAATCCTATGTTTTTCTGTGTGGCCTTATAACTTCCGACATTGCAGGTAGAAACACTGAACCTGAACGCCTTATCAGTTATGTGACTTGGAGGGGATACGATCAATGATCTTCAGTATGCTCTGCTGCTGAACTATGCTGTAAGGTAGCCTTAGAGCAATGGATCTCTTTGACAGCATTTCCAGCCTAGGTAGGGGTTGACAGTGAGCAATGTTGTAGAACATCTCTGGTATCTTCCATATAGCACTTGCTATTATCCTGACCTGAATATGAGCTCTCAATTGTGATATTCTGAATGGTAACTACCAAAGTCAGTGCCTGGATTTTTATGAGTAAATAATAACACAGCAATGCATTACAAGTTTAGGAAATCTTTATGTTGAACTTATTACATACCAATTTTATGATAATTGCTTTTTACATGAAGTGAATACTACGGGGACTCGTAAATCAATAGACTTCTAATTAAAAGATTAGAGAACATAAATGTATGTTTCTTTGTACCTGTAAGAAGTGTAGAAATATTTGCAGATATAGGTATCTTACCATAACTATATAGCCAAGGATGATATACCAGATTTGGTACATCAAATCACTGGGCAAACATTGAGTTTAGAGATATCATGGAGCAGATTATGTGTGTGAGTGTAGCAGCTGGTTTTGCTAAAGGGTAGCATAGTTGAAACAGTGGTAGACACTTTAGGAGCCAAGAATACATAACACATATGAAGGACTGATCAGAGAAATGTTCAGATATGCAGTAAGCAGCTGGACAAAAATATTTATATTAATCAGAAGAATTTCAACATTATCTTGAATTCTTATGATGAAGTTTAAATTAAGCATAGGAGTGGTAAAATCACATTTGGTACTTCTTAAAATTCCCACATAGAAAATTAGACAGCCACTCAATTAGAAGGGCAAGAAATGAGAAGCATTTGTTTTCTTGAATAGTACATGTGTCTCTCAGCAAACCAAGCAGATAAGCATACTCAGCATCATTTAATAGCATGTCCTCGTGACCTGATGAACATAACTCAGCATTATTCAATAGAAAAATAGTTGTGGCAGCCATGGAATTTTCCATCTGCACTTGTTAAAACCTGTAGGGTTATGGGGTGCTGGTCAGCTCTGCCACAGGGCACCGCCTCTGGCAAGTGGGACATGGGAGTTTGACTATGCTCCCCCGTTGCTGTTGCTAGGCAGGTGTTGGGCTGTGGAGAAGCCCTGAGACATCAATCCAGGGTGGGGGAAGCACAGTCTGAGGCACAGAACAGCTGGATCTGATTCGGGGCCCAGTGGTTCTCAGGCTCTTGGACACCAAGGCGCATTTGGAAGTCTAGGAAGAGCTGAAAACCGAGTGGGGACCCACAGGCTGGATCTAGCCAGAGACTAGGAGTGGAGAGGGGAGAGCTCCAACTGGTCCCATGGAGGGAGTCCTTGACTTGTCAGTGGTTGGCTTGGACTTGGCTTGGTGGCAATGATGGCTGGGAGTGCAGAAAGGCCTTCTACGGGACATTAGACAGTGGCTCTATAGGCGAAGGCCTTTTATATAGATCCCCATGGTAGATTTCGATGAAAAGAAGCAGTCCATGGTTTTAAGGCATTTATTGTTATGGCAGAAAGTGGATGAATAAAACCATACCACACTTCTCAGGGTAGGCCTGAGACTAAATACCTTTTTCAGGGAGGAGTTTCTGGGAAGAAAAGCTTATTGGCTAATCCATCCAGGCCTTTAGTACCTCATTAGAGATCTGTCTTAAGCCAACATGACCACAGGTCACATCCTCTACTTGTGGATGGGCTGGGCATTGCCCTTATGTGACTGATAGCCACAAATCTATGGGGGCTTTGTTCCTGGGAACAGGCAAAGTGCCTACCATCCCTTCAGGATTTCTGGGGTTTCAAGCCTTAGATCAACTGGGAACCAGGCTACCTTTCACGGTCCAACAAAAACCTATGAATAGTTTGCTGGGTCCCATGCAGATAAAAGTGTAGACACTATTGCTCAAAAGTTGTTGGTATTTTAAGACTCATAACATTAATTCACTGATAGTCTGAACAGATCATATGCCTAGGATGCTGTAGACCACCCTTACTGGCTCTCTTTAATATCTGGGAACCATGAAGAATAGGTTTTAATTTTTGATTCTTACACACAGTTGCAATATCTGATGACTAATGTAATAATGCACGTTATTCTATTGGAACACAGTTCTTGACTAATTTGAGAAAAAATAAGGATTGAAGAAAGTGTGAGCTGACAAATGTTCACTTTGGTGACTGACACAAAGCGGAACCTCTCATAGGCTTCCTGGCTACTGCACCACTTATCTGCACCCGACCCAAATACAAAATTTCCTGTTTCATGCCAACAAATTAAGTTGAGAGAACTTTTCAAGTTGTTGCGAGTAGACTCACACAAAAAAAACATGATAATAGCTGACATGGGGGTTAACTTTCTTTCTGTTTTAAATGTTATGTTTTCTATCCTAAATATCATAGGTAGCATCAACTGTCAGTTTTACACAGTCCTAAATCACATGAAGGAAATAACCTCAAATAAGTAATTGCCCAGATCAGACTGTCCTTTGGCTCTATCTGCAAGGTATTTTATTAATTCATAATTGATGTAGGAAGACCTTACTGTGTACAGTGCCATCCCTATACAGGGGTCATGGACTAGATTAGATAGCTAGATAACTATGTCAGAAAAGCCAGCCAGCAAGCACTATTCATCCATGGATAGTTGTGGTCAGTGTTTTATCATAGAAAACAAACAAACAAACAAACACCACCTAGGAGACTGAACTTTCTTAAATACATAAAATCATATTATTGTTTCAAGGTGAAACAATAGGAGAAGGTAAACAGAATTTCTTAATTGTAATGTAAATTCAAAATTATTATTTCATCTCTTTATTTTAAGATACTTTCATCTACATAAAATGTATAAAGGCATTATGTGGTCATTTTCTCTGAAATTTTCATATTCAAGTCTTTAACTAACCTTTGCACATGAGATTGGTTAGGAATCCTCTTGGTTAGGAATTTACCCAAGTAGTTGTAGAGGCTTCCATTCCACCTCTTCTAAAATCTGACTCAAGACCTTTATGCTTACTCATTTCTGCTTTGAGATTTCTTTCTCTATAAGTGCCATTTGCCAAGGCCTTGACTCAGCTTAGTCAGGGGTTCTGAGGATGGGCTGTTTGAGAGCCAAGTAACAAATGACTGGAAGTCAAATCATGGGTCTAAGCTGATAAGCTATGTTCTACTTTAGATGGATTCCTAGTCAGCTCTCTGTAGATAGCTCTTGGCTCCAGATAGTTTTGCTTGAGACAGCTCTCTCTGCTTAGACAGCCTGTTTTGCTTGAGCTGCTTGAGACAGCTCTCTATGGCTAGAAACAATTTCTAAATGCTCTCTAGATAGCTCATGGGTTTTCCAATCAAGATCAGAGAAGCTTCTAGTAAAAATTATTGGACTGTCCGCCCAAGTCAGAAATCCTCTAATTCATATTACATCTTTATATTTGCATATTTGAGAAATTGTATATTTTTGAATTCATATTTTCAGTGTTCTTTCTCACAGTCTTAAGGGTTGTCCTGAAAGTCCTATCATTCTAACATTTTGCTGAGATATTAGACACACCTCCTCCTGCTGTCTCTGATTATCATGGAGTCATTGACCCTGGCAGAGAGGACATTCCTCAGAGGAGGAACATAAAAATATGTACTTTATTATACAAATACATACATTATTATGACCACAGTAACCATCAATACTCATGGAGGGCCATAACCTGCTGGTCCTGTTCCAGGGGCAGGTACCATATCATTCTGTTTGGTCAAGCAGAATTCAGCATCCATGCATACATATGATCAACACTTCATTCAAATTCTTCAAATATCCATTTCCGCCAACTGAAGAATAAAATTATATCTTCCTCCAATGTGAAAACACACACACACACACACACACACACACACACACACACACACATCTTTCTCTCTCCCTTACCCTCCTCCTCTTCCTTTCTTCTCTCCCTCTCTATTGATCCCTTCTACTTTTTTTAATTGTTTACACTGCACAGTGTTTAGCTACCAGGTGTTATTTTCCATATTCACATTGTTTGTTTTAAAATGGTCTCTCTTCCCTGTGCTTCCTATTAGAATGTAATGTGCTTGAGGACAGAAATATCTTTTTTTTCTGTTGTATTGCCAATTTCTAGAATAGTTTCCTTACCTGAGAAGACTTCAGCATTGCTGGAGAACAGTTCAGAATACCTACAGTTTTCACCTTCTAATAAGTACAGTATGACTTACAACTTCAGAATACATTAATAGGGTTTCTGGCTGGAAATATCTAGTGAGATCTCTTTGTTCCTCTTCTTCCTAGAGTCAAAGTGAAGATGGTTGAATGCCTTCACTCTTTCTCTTTATTGGGCTTGAGTTTTCTTCCTAGTCTACAGACAAAGTGTGTTTAAGTCTTCTTGTGATGTGTGTGTGTGTGTGTGTGTGTGTGTGTGTGTGTGTGTGAGAGAGAGAGAGAGAGAGAGAGAGAGAGAGAGAGAGAGAGAGAGAGAGAGAGAGTCTGACTGAAGGTTTCTTTGTGCCCTGGCCACAGGCTCTATCTCCTATTTGTAATTTAGCATACTGACTTCAGAGCAAGACTCTTAACACTCCTACAAAGACTATTTCCTGAGGGCTGCAGTATTGAAATATTGTCTCACTTTCTTATTTTTATAAACATGCATTTATAAAACCGTTTAAAAAATAATCACAAGGGAAACCAAAGGGACGGAGTATAGAACCAAAGGAATATTTCAAGCAATAATAATACAGGAAAAATTTGGGTCTTTATTAGTATTTAAGAGAATTGGTAGGTATTATGTATACTGTGTTACTATCACACTGTCAATAATGTGACTCTGGCTGTGTTTTTAAGGAGTATACTTCTATCAGTCTATTCTGAAGCATTTGTATAGGAGTATGATAATACCTGATTTTCACTGAACGAACTTTGGAATATATGAGTGTGTTAGGTTGTAGATGATGCAAAAACTTAAAAAAAAATTTACCCATGAACTGATAATTTCTGGTGTCCATAGTCATCACTGGGTTCTTTGGTACAGTCTATAAAATAAAAAAGATACATACTTTAAGTTAATTAAAAATAAATGACTCCTGAGTTGTTTTCTTTGTCAGAAGACATTTATAAGGATGTTTCTTGTTATAAACTAATGTCTCACTTTTCCCTTGATGAAAAAGTATGTTGTGAGTGACTGAGTATTCATTCATAGATTTCATTAATTCACCTTTTTAGCCAACAACCATTTGGGAGACTACCTACTGGATTTTAAGAACTACAAGACTATATGAGTCTCGTTCAGTAGAAGAGTCAAAATGGGAATGGAGTTTTAATGTGTGGAGCGCAAGATGATCAGTCAAATTAGGAAATCAGGGGGGCTTCTTGATGGGAAAATCTTGAAGGAGATGACCCTTTGCCCTGTCTCTAGGGAAACATAAGAAGTATCTAAATGAAGAGACAGGAAATAAATACAATACATGTGGGCCTGTCAACCAGTGTGAAACAGTGTTTCCTCATTAGATACCAGACCCTAAACTAACTGTATTTTTGCAGTGCCCTTGACCCCTCTGGCTCCTACAACCCTTCCTCCCCCTCCTCTGCAGGATTTCCCAAGTTCTATCTAATATTTGGGTTTTGGCTATGGGTCTCTGCATCTGTTTCCATCAGTTCCTCTGTGATGTCAACTGGGCTAGACACCAATCTAGGAATCAATTCATTGACTTTGTTGTTGTTGTTGTTGTTTACCAGTTCTACCCTAGTTCTCTGGTCTATCCAGTCTCTGGATCCTGGCCCTCCACACAGTGTCACAGATGGCTTTCCTTTCATGGCAATGGTCTCAAATTGGAATAGTCATTGATTGGCCACCCTCAATTTCTGTGCCACCTTTACTCTAGCACATCTTTGTAGGCAGGATAAATTGTAGGTCAAAGGTTTTGTGGCTAGGTTCATGTCCCAATCTCTCCACTGGAAATCTTGCTTGGTTATAGGAGGTGATTGGTTGAGGATCTTATCTCCCATTGCTAGGAGTCTTACCTAGGGTTACCCTCAGATTCCTGGGAGTTTCCATTGTATTAGGTTTATAGCTTGTTCCAGATATATCCCCAATTTCAATTGTCTCTCCTTCCAAACTCCACCCATACCTGATCCCTTCTATTCCCATCTACTTTCCCCTATCCAGACCCCTCTTCTCATATACGTGTGATATCTATTCTATTTCCCCTTCACAATGAGTTTCATGTATTATCCATTGAGGCCTCCTTGTTACTTAGCTTCTCTTGGTCTGTGAATTATAGCATGGTTATTTTTTTAAATCTAATAAAGACTTATATGTGAGTACATATTATATTTGTCTTTCTGGGTCTGAGTTACGTCACTTAGGATGATCTTTCTAGTTCCATACATTTTCTGACAAATTTTATGATGTCATTGTTTTAATAGGTGAGTAGTATTCCAATAGATGAGTAATGTTACATTCTGCAAATGTACCATATTTTCTTTATCTATTCTTTGGTTGAGGGACATCTAGTTTATTTCCTGATTCTAGCTATTAGTAATAAAGCTGCCATGAATATAATTGTGCAACTGTACTTGCTTTATGATCCTTTGGGTTTATGCCCAGGAATGGTAAAGCTGGGTCTTGAGTAAGATCAAGATAGGTAATGGTGTTGAACATTCCTTTAAGTGATTTCTGCCACTTTAGATTCCCCTGTTGGTGAATTCTATGCTTAGATCTGTATTCCATTTTTAAGGTTTATTGATATCTGGCTTCTTGAGTTCTTTATATATTTTGGATATCACCCTGCTGTCAGATGTGGGATTGGTAAAGATCTTTTTTTTCATTCTGTAGGCTGTCATTTTTTCCCATTGATAATGTCCTTTACCTTACAGATCTTTTCAGTTTTGGGAAGTTCCATTTGTTTATTGTTGGCCTTAGTGCCTATGCAATGGGTGTTCTTTTCAGGAAGTTGTCTCCTATGCCAATGTATTCAAGGCTATTTCCCTCTGTCTATATAGTTTAGTATATCTATATGTTTTATGTTGAGGTCTTTGATCCACTTGGACTTGAGTTTTGTGTAGGGTGATAGATATAGATGTATTTGCATTCTTCTACATAATGACATCCAGTTAGACCTGTATCATTTGGTGAAGATGCTTTCTTTTTTCCATTGTATAATTTTGGCTAAAAATCAAGTGTCTATAGGTGTGTAGGTTTACTCCTGTGTCTTTGTTTCTATTCTATTGGACAACCTGTCTAATTTTATGCCAATAAACCCCACAGAATCAACTAAACTGGTCTCAAAGAGGCTCACAGGGATAGAACCACAAAACAGGGAGCCTATGTAGGACTGATAGAAGACCTCTGAACATATATGTTACAGTTGTAGAGCTTGGTCTTCTTGTGATACTTCTATGAGTGGGAGTAGTCTCTGTTTTCTGACTTTTGCATTCATTTGGGACCTTTTCTTCCTGGAGATGCCTTATCACCCTTAATAGGAGAGGAGGTACCTAGTCTTACTACTACTTGATACACCATGGCTACTTAATATCCATGGGAGGCCTGCCCCTTTCTAAAGAGAAGCAGAAGAGTGAATTGGAAGGGGAGAGGGGGTAAAATGAACCTTGGAGGAGAGGAGAGAGGGAAAACAGTGGACAAGATATAAAGAAAATAAAAAAATAATCAAACAGAAGATGATAGGTAGACAGATAAATTATATATATATACATATATGTATATATATGTATACATATATGTATATATATATATATATTCGATAGATGGTAGATAAATTGATGATAGATAGATAGATAGATAGATAGATACTTTGATACATATGTACATACATACATGCATACATACGTATATACATACATACGTACATACATGCGTACATAGTGTAAAACTCTCCACTTATGGCATCATGTCAGTACTCACAAACTTTCAGATTTTAAAACATTTTAGATTTTCATATGACAGAAGTTCGTCCCATGCCTAATTATTATGCTTCAGAGCCTCATTAATGAGGTATTCATTCCCCTTAAGGCACTAAAAGATAATTTCCCAAAGTAAAGAAATTTCAGATGCCAATACTTCATGAGTAGCTACAAAAATAACTAAAATTCAGTAAAAGTATATCATATGCATACATGTGTCAAGAGTTTGTTTAATTACTGGTAAAGCCTATGATGGAAATAAAAAACTTCAATGTTTTGATTTCATAGTTGTTTCCTTAACCTTCCCTGGTATTATCCCCCCAAAAAACATTAAGACTAATGTTTAATGTCTATGTTATCCCTGCGACCTTATACTCAGTAGACCAGTTTGTATACATAAATATATCCTGGAAATGGGCGTGGAGAAGCCAGGAATTATAAAGCTGAGCTACGATGGCTGATGGTAGCTTTCAAACACAACAGTCTTCGTCACAGCAAATGGTTATGCAATCCACTTCACCCTCCTTTGAGGAAAATGGATGAAGTCAGAGAGCCAGGTTATCCAGAGCTTCCTGCTACTACCTATGCCTCTCTGAGCTTTGTTTTCCTCCTTCTGTGATCCAGAAGCATCATTGCATGTCATCTGTCCTTTAATACAGTCTTTCACATAAATAGCATCCCTTTCAGTCCTAGAGGACATAAAGCATTAATAGCACAGGATAGCGGGAATTATTGTAAAGAGTTTTCCCAAAGAGATATGTACTCCGATATCCCTGGCTGATGGTGTTGACAGCATCTTGAGTTTTTGTTCCAGAGGGCATCTAAACCTCCAGAACCTGTTTGTATGCAGCACAACATGGTTTGTCTTAATGCTGATGGAGTACAACATGTTAGTAACCCAGTAGCAGGATGCCACTCATCACCTCATCATCTAAAATGAAGAGGTCAGGACGAGGACAAGGGTTGGACAAATCTCTGTCATATCAGCACATGTTGACAAGAAAAAAAGACAAGTGAAATTCATCAGTATAAATGGCATTGTTAACTCCCTTGTTTCTAGTACTCATTTCTAATTATACCCCTTATAATGTACTTGGCTGGAGGGCAGGATGCAGTTTTAGATGTGTTAAAAGCTGCAATGATTTACTCAATATTTTTTGTCTCTGTGGCTTGGCTAATCATATTGTATGTTCAGTTTCCTGTTTGACATGTTGAGCGAATAGAGAACTTTGCTGTACTTGTGCAAACTCAGCTATTTTCTCAGACTGAAAACTTTGCTTATTGTTAATATGACAACTTTTTGGTTCCACACAACAGACATTCTGATTCAACTATTTGGGTTGATGAGTGAGGAGATTTCGAAAAGTATCTCTTGAGATTCTAATATGCAGCTAGGTTTGGTAACTACATGAAATAAGAAAAGGTTGATGAAGCATGGGTGACTTGAGGGATGATGGAGAAAGAACAAGCTCAAAGACTGTTGCTACCGGGTAGGGACATGTTCTTTAAACTGTAGGTATTTTAAGAGCAGCAGTGTTGTTTTGGGGGGACTCCTAACAGTGTGAGCAGGGGTGTCTCTGACTCCATCCTACTCTTGGAATCCTTTTCCTTCTGGATTGCCACGCCCAGCCTTGGTATGATAGGTGTGTGCCTAGTCTTAGTGTATCTTGTTATGCCATGTTTGGTTGATATCCCTGAAAGGCTTTTTCTCTTTTCTGAAGGAAAATGGTGAAGTGGATCAAGGGGGAGAGAGTAGCAGAAGGTTGAGAGTAGTGAAGGGAGGGGACACTGTGGTCAGGATATAGTGTATGAAAGAAGAATGAAAAAGAAGAAGAAGCGGCAGTGGTCAGAAAGAGGAAGTGAAGAAAATGGAGAAAGCCCCAGGATGTTTAAAATTGTTCCTTTAGCTTTATCAAGTGTATGGCACTCACCAAAAGAGAAAATGTTTATTGGTCTTGACTCTTATCTAGCATAGTTTATGCAAATATAAACATGAATTGCTCCTTCTGAAGTATACAGGAAAGTCTTATCCAGAAAGCATTTTGAGCTCACAGGTTGGTTTTTTCACATTTGCAAGAAGCTTTAAATCCCATTTAATCAGGCATTCCTAACAGCTGCCCTGTGAGTTGGCCAGGCAGCATTACTCACATAGGACAAGTAAGAAAATTGAGGCTCTGAGATGTTAAGTGCATTGCCCAAGGTCATATAGCAACTCAGTAATGAACTGGGATTAGACACCACAGCCCAGAGGTCCTGTCTGTTGCCACTTCCATTGAACTTGGTTTCTGTTGCAAAGTGAATGATGATTATGACATTTAAAAATATAGAATACTTGTTTTTTTTCAGACAATGTTTCAAAATGAAAGAAATAGATGGATATGCTAAAGCCTCTTTCCAACATTCCTAAAATGTTTGGCAGAAGAGCTTGGCTTAATTTCACCCAAGTATAGATGAGTCTTTGGTTTCCTGTGCATCTTGAGGTTCCTCAAGCCTGTGCTTGATGCACCTGCTCTGAGTATCTAGCCCTAAGATGAATACAGAGGAACTATACGGAAAACTTTCTACATGCAGCAAGTCTGAAACAGCACATTTTTAAAAACCACTTTTGCTTCCATTTATCCATGAAGAAGAGAGACTACAAGGCTGCTGGCCTTTGGAAAATAGATAGAGTTTATCTTATCATTTCTAAACTCATATAAGGTTTCTATAAAAGTTTTCACAGAGAACTTTTGCATTGTTATCTGCCCATTGAGCTTCTCATCTGCTGCTGCTGCAAAAGATTCATAATGTATGTATGTATATTCCAGTTTCTCACACAGAATCCAGCTGAGTGACCCACAGAGAGCAGATGCCTGATAAATATGTATCAACAATGACAACACTGCATGTGCTAAGTGCTTCTCTCTGAGATCTCCAGACTCCTGATAATCTGTTACTTAAATGGGAGAGGGGCTGATACTAAATCTCTGTTTTTGTTCATTTTCTATGGAGGAAGCCAACTCTGACAGCTTCAAGATCTGTGATGAAGCAGGAGAAAAGCACTCTTTGGTGTGTAATTAATCAGAAGAGAGAATGTACCTCACATGTGGTGTAATGAGGAGACCTGGGCTCCCTACTTCACACTACAGTCTTTATCTACCACCTTGACTTGAAAGCTCACTCCTTGACAAGCCAAGTATGAACTTTCCTTCACACTCATGCATTCTGTTGATAGGCTGTTGATTCTTTTCCCATGTAGCCTTTATTTGGGATGCATCTATCATAAGCACACATCTAAAGTGCACTTCCCTTTCCCTTTAGTTTTTAATTTAGTGATTCACAAAAAAGAATTCCAGAGTCATAAAATAGTACTTGCTAAATGAGTGAGCTGCTATCTCAAAATAAGATAGCAAAAAATTAAAAATGGTAGTTGGCCAGTTACCAGATCTAGTGAATAAGTTGGAGAACAGCTGCATAGTGTCTTTTGCACATCCTTAAAATGAAATCCTGGGCTTCAGAAGAAACGAAATGTGTGTGTGTGTGTGTGTGTGTGTGTTTGTGTATGTGTGTGTGTGTAGCATGCTATATTATATTGTATTATATATGTTATATTATTTTATATTAGTTATATTATATTCAAATAGGTAATGGTGTTTGTCTGAGTAGTCAAAATATTTATGCAAACTGAGGCACTTATAGAAGTGGGTATTTAAGTCAAGATAGTAGCGTTAACCAGGACTTCTCTCAATAAACATGGCAACGATCATCCCATCTCTTCCTCTTCATTAAAAGGAGAAGGCTAAACTCTCTGGGAACAAAAGGTAAAAAGAAATTATTTATGATCTCTCCTGCAAGCACACAAGATGCAAAACAGATTAGTTTGTAACTTCTCTTCACCTTTTAGAAAACTACAGATGATTCATTTATTGGAATGTCTTAGTCACTTTGTTTGATTTCCTCTCACTTTTTTTATGAACTAAAATTACACTAGAAAAAGTCACCACTCTGGGCAGTATGCATATGCTTTATATTCAGTATCTCATGAAACCTTCACATCAATAAAGAAGAAGATTTTTTTTCCAGTTTTTCATCCAGGGTCTCTTACTTAGAGTTTCATTGCTATGATGTGACATCATGACCAAGGCAACTCTTATAAAGAAAAACATTTAATTGGGGCTGGTTAATAATTTCAGAGATTCAGTCCAATAAGGCATGGCAGCATACAGGCAGACATGGTGCTGGAGCAGCCAAGAGTTCTACATCTTGACCTTGATTCAAAGGCAGTCAGGAGGACACTGTCTTCTGCAAGCAGCCAAGAAGAGGATCTCTTCCACACTGTGTGGAGCTTGAGCACTAGGCATCCTTAAAGCCTACCTGTACATTGACATACTTCCTCCAATGAGCCCACACCTCCTAATAGTGCCACTTACCATGGGCCAAGCATAGTCAAAGCACCATACAAGGGAACTTGCAGTTAAAGGAAAGAGCTGAATTCTAGTAGCTACAGGAGTTTCAGAGGGGTAGCTGACACTAGGAGGTAGTTAAGCATAGCTGCTTTTGAAAATGTGAATCTTAAAATATCGCTGGAATCATGATTTTGCTTCCAGATGGCTAAAGGGGAATTCACAGTTTATTTCTTATTTGGGATAGTACACTGTCTCTGTGAGGGCAGGTAGGCTGAAAAAGAAGGGTTCAAGGTCACACACTCAGAGGAGCATCAGTGTCATGAAGCATGCTACAGTCCTTGAGATCTATCAACAGGTGGGACTTTTGAGAGGCAAGAGGTCGTCTGGAAAATCAGAATACTGCAGGGGGCATTGTGATAATTATCTTGCTTTGCTAATTGGTAATGATCCTGGTTTGTTGTTGTTGTTGTTGTTATTGTTTTTGTATATAAATTGGTCTCTGGGATCTCCTCGCCGTGTATGTTCATCTATGATGCTGGGTCACGTGTCTTCATCCCTGCTCTGCCATGCAGGTTCCCCATCTACACAGGCGTGTTCAGCCAGTTATAAACTTAACGTTCATCTTTATTTCACAATTCTAATCAAATCACAGTCCAGCATTAGTGATCAACCCTCATGGCATTTAATTCAGTGTGATGTACTTCAGTTTATCTAGCTGAAAAATCACACAGGTCATTTTTATATACTTAATTTTTTTTATTTTGTTGCTGTTTGTGCTGGGAGTTGGTGGTATAGGCCCCCACTGTGATTCCACAAATGTCCCTTACTGTTTGGAGCACGCTCACGTATTTTCTATGTTAAACATAATTCCAAACTTTAAATTGTCATCATTTCTAAATGTTACTTCTTCCCACTATAATTAATAACTTAAGCTTAATTATCCCTGATGGCTTAGTGATGACAGAACATGCATAAATCATAACAGAATTTAAGTGAATTGTTTGTTAGCCATAATCATTCTTAAGCTATTGTTTATGTTTGCAAATGAACACTTTAATTTATTGTTATTTTTCATAGACCCAATGAGGTGGGAAATATCACTCACATTACTGACATTTAAGCCTTCTGTAGATAGGTGGGCAGCTGAAGAACTGTTTGAAAGGAAACATGAAACCATGAGCTATGATTAGTACTCTTTTCTCTGGAATGTTCCTTCTTTTAATAGAAAGATCATAAACTTTGATACCTGTGTAAGGCAGTCTAATTGTATAAAAGTAATTTGGAGAAACTGTTTCCTTCTACCTACATCCATTTCTTATCTGTAAAATGGGAACAATGATAAAATATGATAGTATTAATCATACCAATTTCTGTCTCAGGAGTTATAATGATAAAATAAGGCAGTATATGCAAAATACTAAGAATAGCTCTGACATTAAGGTTATGGATCATTTCTGAGAACTTTCTGTTTTATATGTATAAATAATCTCTAGAAATCTTCTAACTGCAAGCCACCATATCTACTTCCATACCTGCTCTCCAGAAATCATCTCTCTGTGTAGACAATGGACAAGAAAGGCTTGTCTGGTGCCATTTCGTGAAAGCATCCTCAATTTTGCTTATCTTGTCTTACCTGGCTTCAGTCAATGAATAGAGACTGCCCAAAGCATACACATTTCTTGTTTCTTTTGACTATATACAAACTCACCACCCCAAAACAGGATTCTACAGAGAGTTGCTCTGACAATATCTTACAGCTCCATTCTCTCTCTGCACACTGCCTACTGTTGTTTTCGCCACAGGATCACTTTATCAAATCTTCTATTCATGACAGATCCACTGAAACCGCTTCAGAAATGGCTTTCACTATGATCATCCGAGGAGAAAGGCATAGATACAGAACTTAATGGATATCCTACATATTCTGGTATTGTTTTCCTATCTCAAGCTCCTTGTTAATCCTATGCCCCTGTTCAAAATCATATACATTTCCCTTCATTTAAATAAAGTGACTATTGTTTCTCCCTCTATGAACATTTTACCTGTATGCTAGTTGATTGTTTTTCACCATAGAATCTACGTCTTTCAGCATACACCTGAATAACCATTGGACATGGCTATCATTGTGATGCTTACATCTTTTGAACCATTCAGTATAGAGTCAAGCCATGAGGGCAGTGTGTGTGTGTGTGTGTGTGTGTGTGTGTGTGTGTGTTCATATATGCATGTGTATGCATGGTATGAGGGTGTTATTCTACCCTCCTCCAAGTCACTCTGCAATTGCTCTCCCCTTCTTTTACAGAAAGCCATCATCCTTACAGATCCTCACAGGTACTTGTCTCTGGATGTCAACTTTGTATTACATTAACTGCATCCTTCACTCTCATTGTTCAGTCTCCCAAATGCCACGAGTATGGGTCCAAATGCCCTTGTTAGACATAACACTGTCTAAATTGCCCCTTCATTAAATTTTCCCATCTCAAGGACATGTTTCCCACCAGGGAATGCCAAAGTTCCAAGGAAATTTATTAAGAATGAAATTTATTAAGTCCTGTCATTCTCTCTCTCTCTCTCTCTCTCTCTCTCTCTCTCTCTCTCTCTCTCTGTCTCTTTCTCTTTCTCTCTCTCTGTCTCTTTCCCTCACTCACTCACTCCTTCCCTCTCTCCTGCCACCCCAAAATAGTTGCTTTCATTGGGGTCATTATAGATAAGAGCATGAGCAACTTGTGACTATGTGGGGAGGAAACGTCTCTCTCTGCCCCCTGCAACCATTAACTGCCTATATATCTCCAGGGAAAGGACAGATCTTCCTCAACAATCATTAACACGTTTCTTAGTGCTGTATGTAAGACTACATCACTCATTCCTTCCCATTATCTTTGGTAGTTTTTCAAAGTCTTCTGAGGCAATACCTGAGCCCACACTCATGTGCAAATTGTAGCTATATAATATTTCCAGAATAAACACAATGCAGCTCCTCAACTCCCTTGATTGGGCATGGGTGAGGAGACTTTCTCTTAAAGGCATGACTATTTACAAAGGCTGTCTACACCCAAATGAAAATACTGTCATCTTGAAGCAGTGTTTCTGTGATGGTTTTTCTTTACATGTTGCTATTTCTTCATTCCATAATATGCCTGGGAAGGGACGGTCATACCATTTGCTTTTCTTGATAGTAGCATCTTTTCTTGGAACTTTGGCATTCCCTGGTGGGAAACATGTCCTTGAGATGGGAAAATTTAATGAAGGGGCAATTTAGACAGTGTTATGACTAACAAAGGCATTTGGACCCATACTCGTGGCATTTGGGAGACTGAACAATGAGAGTGAAGGATGCAGTTAATGTAATACAAAGTTGACATCCAGAGACAAGTACCTGTGAGGATCTGTAAGGATGATGGCTTTCTGTAAAAGAAGGGGAGAGCAATTGCAGAGTGACTTGGAGGAGGGTAGAATAATCATTATGATATCTTTTCTTATCCCCTTTTAACTTTTCCCCATTGCGTGACCATCTTTCTATTAGACAAACTTCAAACAGGCCAGTGTGCAATGGGTCTAATGGCATCCTAGTATAGTTAGCTGGCTCCCTATGAATACAGAAGATTATACAGGGACAGCATGGGGTCTGGAGAGAAAACAACAAAGATCTTATATATCTTTTCTGGCTTGAGGTCATGGCATGTTAAAGTGCTATAACTGCCTCTGCTCTGTAGGTCTCAGAAAAGATAGGAACAGATTTTTAAATGACTGACTATTTTAAAAAATAAATACAAAGTATTGTTCTTAGATGGGAGAGCAAGACCCATTTATAGAAAATAGACATGACATGGCAGAGAGTGTGGAAGTAATAAGCTGAGCACATACCATGTGGAGCCAACACCTAACTATTGTAATCGAGAGGAAATTGAGAGGAAAATCCACTAAATTAGGAGGACTATAAAGGATGGAGACTATGAAGAAAGAAGATAAGAGTGAGGAGTAGGGCTGAAAATAACCATTGGTTACTGAATGGATAAATAATCCATAGAGGCATGAAAGTATCTAAGGAAATATAAAACATGGAAAATCAGTGAAATTTCAAATTTCCATCAATTACAGCAGAAAGCCAGCATATAACTTTAAAAGTCAGAAATCAAGAAGTATGGACAAAAGCAGATGATTTGGAAGTCACCACAAATTAAATATGGAAACAGAACACTGAAAAGCAGTCCATCAAGAGGGAGGCAGAAGTAGGGGAGTTGTGGGTCAGTTGCTTTTCTCTGTAAGTCTTTATGTATTAATGATTTTTAAAAAATCCATATGCATACATAATTGCTAGAAACATTCTCTTTGTCCTTTTGCTTTGCTCCATTTAGTTTACTGGCTTTCTAAAAATTAACTTATTAACTTGATTAGGTCCATTACCTGTCTCATATCTACCAATTAATTCCTTTGTCTCCTGGACATGTCTCTTCTCCATTCTTTGTTCCTCCTATGCTGTCCCCACTCAACACTACCTGCTTCCATATACACATGTTTCTCATTGAAGGCACTGTGGTTTCCCTGGTGATTTCTCACATTGCCACATCTCAGTCTTTTCTCAACCTTCTTTCCATGACCTAAAATGGTTCGTCCTTTGTGTTTTAATTTTGCTTCCAGGCTTAGAGTAAAACTTGTGCTTTTCATGAGCTGCCTTTGGTTTCCTAAGTCAAAAACAAATGATTTCTCTGTTCACCCTACACATTGCTTTTTAACTACTGTGGTTATATCTGGCCCCTTTTTTTCTCCTGTTTCATTATAAGGTCAATTATACTAGAATTTTCTTTGTAAAACTATTGCTGATTTTGTATCTTGAATATAGTGATTGAAGTCATTGCTTAATACTGAAGCATCATAGACCTTTGTGATAGATGCAATGGGCATCTGAGCACTCTGCACTGTCTAAAGGAACACTGTTGTCTGTTGAGGTTTCTACTACTACTTCTCAGACAAACATTGAAGTAAGCAATACTCTGTCCCCTTGCAGTTGTATTCTCTTTCCCCAAATATATTGACCATGAATACCAAGTAACCTAATAAACTAATACCTACAATCAGACAATATTAGGATTATTAACTTTTAAAATATATTTATTTGTTCACTTTAAAATCCAATATCAGCCTGTCTTCTCTTCCCAGTACGTGCTTACACATGTCATCCTCCCATTCTTCCTTCCCCTTTTCTTTTAAAGGGGAAGTTCCCCTCTGTGTGTCACCCCCCCCCAAACACACACAGTAGACTCCTCCTACCCATCAAGTCAATACAGGATTGGGTGCATCTTCTTCTACTGAGGCCAGACAAGGAGTACGGGAAACACAGGCAGTCAGGAAACAGGCTCAGGGACATAGCCCTTCATCCAGTTGTTTGGGGACCTTCATGGAAATCAAACTGCTTATCTGCTACCTATGTTCAGGGGCCCTAGGTCCTGCCCATGCTCACTCTTTGGTTAGTGTTTCAGGCCCTGGGAGCCACCAAGGGTCCAGGTTAGTTGACTCTGTTGGTCATCTTGAGGAGTCCCTGTCTTCTTTGGGTCTGTCATTTATTCTCCCAACTCTTTTGTAAGACTGCCTAAACTCCATTTAATGTTTAAGTGTGAGTCTCTGGATCTATTTCCTTTGGCTGCCGGGTGGAACAGGTTCCTGTCTGCAAGACTAACAGACTATCATTAACAGTGTGAGGGATTGGTTCTTGACTATGGGATGGGTCTCAATTCGGGGCAGCCAATGGTTGGTCATTACCTTGGTCTCTGTTCTATCTTTGTCCATGCACATCTTCTAAGCAGTACACATTTTGGGTCACAGGTTTTGTGTTTGGGTTGTTGTCCTTATTTTTCCACCAAAAGTCTGGCCTGGCTATAAGAAGTAGCTACTTCAAGATCCATATCTCCCCACTGCTATGAATCTCAGTTACAGCCTTACCCCACCCCAGGTCTCTGCTAAATCTTAGATATTGCTCCCCCCAGACAATCTTTCTTCTTTCTCAACTGCTCTGTGGACAAATGATTTCCCCCACACCACCCCTCTCTCCCTTTTATCTCCTCTTCCACCAAGCTCCCTCCTTCCATAGAACTCTGATATCTATTTTGTTTCCCTTTATGATAAAGATTAAACCATCCTTCCTTAGGCCCTTAGTGTTGTTTGGCTTTCTTTGAATTTGTTCATTATAACATGGTTTTCCTGTACTTTATGGGTAATATCCATTTATTAGTGAGTACATACTGTGCGTGTCCTTTTAGATCTGAGTCACCTTACTCAGAATGATATTTTCTAATTCCCTTAACTTGCCTGAAAAATTCATGTTGTCTTTATTTTTCATGTCTGAGTAGTATTCAGTTGTGTAGATATACTACATTTTCTGTATTCATTCTTCAGTTGAGAGACATCTAGGTTGTTTCCAAGTTTCTGGCTCTAACAAATACAGCTGATATGAACATAGTTGAACAAATGAGTGTCCTTGTGAGATTGTGGAGCATCTTTTGAATATATGCACAGGACTAATAGTTGGGTCCTGGGGTATAATTATTCCCAATATTTTGAGAAACTTCCAAATTGATTTCCAGAGTGGCTGTACAAGTTTGCACTCCCACCAGCAGTGGAGGACTGTTAACAACCTTGCTTAACAACCTTGCTAGCATGTACTGTCCTTGGAGTTTTTGACCTTAACGTTCTGATGGGTATAAGGTGGATTCTCAGAGTTTTTCGGTTTGTATTTCCCTGATAACTAAGGATAGTCAACATTTTATCGGGTGCTTCTTTGCCCTTAGAGATTCTTCTGTTGAGAATTCTGTTTAGCTCTGTAATCCATATTTTTTTAATTGGGTTATTTGAATTGTTGGTGTCTAACTTCTTAAGTTCTTTATATATTTTGGATATTAACCCTCTGTCAGATATAGGGATAGTGAAGATAATTTCCCAATCTGTAGGCTGTCATTTTGTCCCATTTTGACTTATAGAAGCTTTTCAGTTTCATGAGGTCTCATTTATTAATTCTTGATCTTAGTGACTGAGCCATTGGTGTTCTGTTCAGGAAGCTGTCTCCTGAATCCATGAGTTCAAGGGTATTTCCTACTTTCTGTTCTAGTAAATTTAGTATATCTGGTTTTAGGTTGAGGTCTTTGATCCATTGGGAACTGAGTTTGTGCAGGGTGATAAATTTTTATCTGTTTGCATTCTTGTACATGCATAAATCTAGTTAAACCAACAGCATTTGTTGAAGATGCTCTTCCTTTTCTATTGTATGATTTTGGCTTTTTGTCAAAAACCAAGTGTCTGTAGGAGTATGGGTTTATTTCTGGGTCTTTGGATTGATTCCATTGTTCTTCTCCCTGTCTGTTTCCATATCAATACCATGCAGTTTTTTAATTATTGCTCTGTAGTCCATCTTGAAGTCAGTGACAGTGATAACTCCAGAAGTTCTTTTATTGTTCAGAAAAATTTTATCTATTCTGGAGCTTTTGTATTTCCATATGAAGTTGATAATTGCTTTTTCAAGATCTATGAAGAATTGTGCTAGAATTTTGGTGGGAATTGCATTGAATCTGTAGATTGCTTTTGACAAAGTGACCATTTTTACTATTTTAGTCTTACCAATCTATGAGTAAGGGAGTTCTTTCCATATTCTGATATCTTCTTCAATTTCTTTCTTCAGAGACTTGAAGTTCTTGTCATATAGGTGTCTTACTTGATTGGTTAGAGTTACACTTAGATATTTTATGTTATTTGTGGCTACTGTGAGGGTACTGTTTTCCACACTTACTTTTTAGCCCATTTATCACTTGTGTAGAGGAGAAGTACTGATTTATTTGAGTTAATTTTGTATCTAGCCACTTTATGGGAGGTGTATATCAGCTATAGTAGTTCTATGGTGGAATTTTTGAAGAAGTCTTCTTCTTCTTCTTCTTCTTCTTCTTCTTCTTCTTCTTCTTC
>NW_021604666.1:512076-513755 GCF_004785775.1 Grammomys surdaster | reverse complement strand
TTCTTCTTCTTCTTCTTCTTCTTCTTCTTCTTTTTCTTCTTCTTCTTTTCTCCTCCTCCTTCTCCTCTTCCTTCTCCTCTTCTTCCTCCTCCTCTTCCTCCTCCCTCTCCTCCCCCTCCTTCTAGAGCCTTTAGATGTACTTTTAATTTTGTTAGTATAAGAATTCTTCAATCTCTTTATGAGGGCACTAAGTGCTATGAACTTTCCTTTTAGCACTGCTTCCATTGTGTTTCATAAATTTAGGTATGCTGTAGCTTCATTTTCATTGAATTCTAGGAACTGTTTAATTTCTTTCTTTATTTCTTCCCTGACACAGAGATCATTGAGTAGAGAGTTCTTCAGTTTCCATGAATATGTAGACTTTCTGTTGTCTCCATTGTTGTTGGAGTCCGTGGGTTTATCTCAGTCTTCTTGTATCTGTTGAAGTTTGTTTTGTGACTAATTACGTCATCAGTTTGGGAGAAGGTCTCATGAGGTGCTGAGAAGAAGGTATATGCTTTTGTGTTTGTATGAAGTATTTTGAATCATAACCTCTGTTAATTTTGTTATTTCTCTTTTTAGCTTCTGTCTTGATGATCTGTCCATTGGTGAGAGTGGGATGTTGAAGTCTTTCACCGTTAATTTGTGGAGTTTGATGTGTAATTTGTGCTTTAGTAATGTTTCTTTTACAAGTGTGGTTCCCTTTGCCTTTGGGGCATAGCTGTTTAGAATTGAAATATCCTCTTGGTGGATTTTTCCTTTGATGAGCATGAAGTATCCTTCCGTGTTTCTTTTGAAAACTTTTGGTTGAAAGTCTATTGTCTATTTTATTAGATATTAGAATGGCTACTCCAGCTTGTTTCTTGGGTCCATTTGCTTAGAAAATCTTTTCTCCATCCCTTTAACTTTGTTACTGAGATTTGTTACTGTTGTTTGTTGTATACAGCAGAATGGTGAATTCTGTTTAAGCATACATTCTGTTAGCGTGTGTCTTTTCACTGGGGAATTGAATCCATTGATGTTAAGTAATATTAATGAGCAATAATTGTTACTTCCTGTAATTTTGATGTTTGGATGGTTAAATGTGTGTTTGTATGTGTATGTGTGTATGTATATGCATGTGTATGTGCGTGTTTGCCTTCTATTGGTTTTAATGGTTGAAAATTATTTATTTCTCATGTTTCTTATGTATAGTTAGCCTCATTGGGTTGGAATTTTCCTTCTAGTATCCTCTGTATGGCTGGGTTAGTGGAAAGGAATTGCTTGAAATTGGTTTTGACATAGAATATCTTGGTTTTTCAGTATGTGGTGATTGAAAGTTTTGCTGGGTATAATAGTCTGGACTGACACTTGTGTTTTCTTAGGGTCTGTAGCCCTTTTAGCTTTTACAGTCTCAGATGATAAATCAGGTGTAATTCTGATAGGTCTGCCTTTATATGTTACTTAGCATTTTTCCCTTGCTGCTTCTAAAATTCTTTCTTTGTTCTGTATATTTAGTTTTTTAATTATTATGTTGGGGAGAATTTTCTTTTCTGGGTCTGTAAGCTTCTTATACTTTTATAGGCATATCATTTTTTTGGTTAGGGAAATTTATCTTTATCACTTTTTAAAAATGTTTTCTGGGCCTTTGGCTGGGACTCTCTTTTCCTTCTCCTCCTTCTCCTTCTCCTTCTCCTTCTCCTTCTCCTTCTCCTTCTCCT
>NW_021604666.1:509749-512066 GCF_004785775.1 Grammomys surdaster | reverse complement strand
TTCTCCTTCTCCTTCTCCTTCTCCTTCTCCTTCTCCTTCTCCTTCTCATTCTCATTCTTCATCTTCTTCTTCCATGCCTATTTTTCTTTTCATAGTTTCCCAAATTTCCTAGTTGATTTGTGTCATAAACTTTTTAAATTTTGCATTTTCTTTGACTGATATATTGATCTTTTTCTATTGTATCTTCTAGACCTGAGATAATCTCCTCCATGTCCTATATTGGTGATGTTTACATCTGTAATTCCTGTTCTCTTTCTTAGGTTTTCTATCTCCAGGATTACTCAGTTTGTGTTTTCTTTATTGGTTCCATTTCTTTTTTCAGGTCTTGAACAGTTTTATTCATATCCTTCACGTGTTTGATTTCACTTTCCTGTATTTCTTTATATTTATTTGCTTCCTCTTTTAATGCTCCTAAATGTTTGAATGTATTTTACTGTATTTACTTAAGGGATTTATTTATGTCCTCTTAAAGATCTCAATTTTCTTTATAGGATTGGATTAAAGATCTTCTGCTTGTGCTTCAGTTTCATTAGGATATCCAGGGTTTGTTGTAGCAGGATAGCTGGGCACTGGTGGTGCCATATTGCCCTGTGTCTTGTTGATTGTGTTCTTATGCTGTCCTTTAAGTGGTGGCTGGATGTTTCTGGTGGCAGTAGGACTTATCAGGAAAGTGGGGTGGAGGTCTTTTGAACCAGATAATAGAGGTTAGGGTACCCAACTCTGTTGATGTCCCTCAGGCAGAATCCCTTCTGTAGGTTGTGTCCCAGTCAGTCCTGACTGGGATAGAAGCTGGATCTCACTGGGATGGGATTGGTGGAAAAGGGTTCAAAACTGGTAAATCTTGGGGCACTGGGTTTCCACAGAGAATCAGTGCAATCTTGGGGTCTCTCTAGTGTCCTCCAGACCAAAGAGTAATCCCAGAGCTAGACAATGGGTCTCAGGTAACCACCCAGGACACTCACCTCTGCAGGTTGTCTTGGGCAGAACACCTGGGGTGTTGGCCAGATGTGACTCTGATGAGTGGTCAGGCAGGGTTCCAAGGGAGTTAGCTTTTGGTCCCAGAAGGTTTCTACTAGAAAGGAGGATGCTCTTAGTGTCCTGCAAGGTTCCTCTGTCCAAGGAGCAAGCCAAGAGCTAGACAGTGGGTCATGTACCACTTACCTTTGCAGGCTTTCCCAAGCCTAGAATTATTAATTTCAAAAGAAGAGTTTCTACTGTATAAAGCAGTCTATAAAGAGAAACTTCATATTGAAAAGGATGAACAATGGAAATTCATGGTCTTTAAGTGATGGCTGAGCTGAAGGAGGGGATATGAACTTCTATGAGATGGTGTTCGTATGTCACTTGAGATGTATGGTATAAACTTAAAAGATGTTTGGAGCTGGAGAAATGGCTGAGCAGCTAAGAGCACTTGCAAGTTTTGCAAAGCGCCAAGTTTGGTTATTAGTACCCACATGGCAGCTCCAAGATGTGTGTAACTAGAGAGCCAAGAACTGGATGCCCTTCCCAGGCACCCAACAGTCATTCACTTGGTTCATAGACTCAAATGCAGGAAAACACTCATACAAAAAAAAAATAACAATAACATCAATTTTCTTTTAAAAGATGTTTAAATTAAAATGCATTAAGACGGTGGATACATTTGAATTTACAGTGCCCCAGTGTGAAGCTCTTCCTGCAGAAGGGAGATTGAGTACTACCTCCCAGCATTTGCTGCTTTCATCTTAGCTTCCCTTTACAAATATGCTTAGCTGAGCTCTTTTTCTCTTTCCTTCCAGACACTACCTGGATTTGATCTGCATCCATGTAACAGAGGCTATAATTTTATTTCTCATTTCCTTCAGGAAATACCACAGTAAAACAGTCTCGATACAGGATTATCATCCAGGAAGCAGCCAATGGAGGTCAAGAGTGCCCAGATACCTTATTTGAAGAAAGAGAGTGTGAAGATATCTCATTGTGTCCTACATACCGGTAATTAGTTACTTTTGGATAATCCTTAGACCGGAGCATAATTGTACCATATTTTCTTTTATATATGTTTGCTTAGTGAAAATTTTACGTTGTCACATTTTATAGCTTTAAATATTCAGTAATTTTCTTTTCTTTACTAGAATGTATTCATAAGAAATGAAGAATATGAATACCTAATTAACAGGAGAATGAACCTGGAACATGATTGGCTATAAGTGAGCTACTGGAATGCTGCCTCGTCTGCAATCAGATTTCTAGAGAATGATTCAAAGAGAGATAGGATGAGCTTTTATGTAGAACCTCTCTCTCTCTCTCTCTCTCTCTCTCTCTCTCTCTCTCTCTC
>NW_021604666.1:496276-509739 GCF_004785775.1 Grammomys surdaster | reverse complement strand
CTCTCTCTCTCTCTCTCTCTCTCTCTCTCTCTCTCTCTCTCTCAAACACACACACACACACACCTACACACAAACACATACTACATATATACACATATAGACACAAACACATACAGACAGCCACACACAATCAGACACAAACACATATAAACAACCACACATAGACCCAAACAAAACACATACACACAAACATACATAGATAGACACATACACACAGGAAGATATGTAGACACACACATACATACATATATATGGGTATATATATGTATATATACATATATACATACAAATACTTATAAACATAAACACACAAACACACACATATGGAGACTTACATACATACATGAATACAATAAGCACATGTGGACACAGGAAAACACAGACACAGGCATGCAGATGCACATACACACACACACGCACATACATGCACAGACATACATAGATACATACACACACATGGAAATACATAAATACAGAGAAAGCTACATAAAAATATACATGTTCACCCCCCACACCATACATACATAAACATACACAAATACCATATAAACACATATACATATCCACACAGTAATACACATACATATGCACACTATACCTATGTATATATGCACATAGACAGATACACACAAAGACATGTAAACACACCTAGGCACACATGCATGCACATATACTTACATATTCAGGCATACATAGACACACACATGCAGACACATAGACTTACACATGGAAACATAACACAAAGAGAACCAAGCAACTCCACTACATCATGAGGTACATACTCATCCTGTTGTTCTCATCTTAGACCTTTCAATAAGCCATTAAAAAACAAACTGGATATGGCAGCATACACCTGTAATCTGGCTCTGGAAATGCTGAGACAAGAGGATTATAAGTTTAAGACAATCCTGGCTCTATATTTACATAAAATCCTGTCTCAAACAGCAAATCGGATGTATGTTTATTAACTCAGGGGATAATATATTCTTAATAATAATTTTATTTATTCTTTGTAAATTTTATGCACATGTACAATATATCTTTTATGATTCCTATTGCCAACTTCCCTCATTTTAATAAGAGAAGAGTAACACTTAAACCTTTAACGCTCTTTCTATCTTCCCTTTTAGAAATTAGAAAGTACTGTTTATGAAACCATGTCCAAATTTCATTTTCAAGTCTGAATCTTCCATTCTTTTAGAATTTGAAAGTTTGAAATTCAATGATAGCATCACTTTTAAATAATCTTAGTTTAAATGAAGTCACTGATTTATGATAATAGCTCATCTTTTAAAAATCATATAGTTTTACCAATTCACTCAAAAATGTATTTTGCAAAATTATCTAATGTTTTATCCTGATAATTTTAGAAACCCTGTCTTAAAACTGTGAGTCTTAAGGGATAATTTATTCAGGAATAATGTAGTCCCATTGCTTTTCCAAAGAGAGCTCATTTTAGTTACAATTTAAGTGTGCCACTGAGAAGTTCAATCCCTCTGTTCTGTCCATGCTTCACTCCATCATCCCAATTTGATGGACAGCTTGGGGAGGATGTAGATAACCACTGGGATCAGGTCCAGACTGCTCTTTGTTCCCATAACCATGGGGCCATTGTGAAATCACTCTCAGTAATCACCCTCTAGTGCTTTGGGTAAATATTGAAACTTCTATGTCCAGAAAAGCACACTTGTGGAAAGTAGCCAAATGAAAAACTCAGCCAAGTAAAATATTATCAGACATTTTAATAAACTTAGAGTCATTATAATCAGCAGAAATCTCAGAAACCACTGATGGAATTTGTTTTTCCTCAATCCTTGCTATCTGATAGCACTTCAATTTAACCCTTCGTGTTCGAACTGATTTTTCTTATTAACTTCCTGCTATCTTCTTAGAAATCAGTTCTGCTGTATTCAGAACCTACTTTCTGATGTGCACTTCAAGCTATGTCCAAATTAACACAACCCTGATTCTTGTAAGAAAGAAAGAAAGAAAGAAAGAAAGAAAGAAAGAAAGAAAGAAAGAAAGAAACCTTGTAATGTTGATCACTGTAGTTACAGTTAGATTTTGCTTCCACTACACTGGTATTCTACATGAAGTTATCTTAAAAAATAAAAGTTTAGGTGGTGTTTTGTTTTGTTTTATTCTTATCTTCTACTTTATTCTTTTAACTGAAGTAAAGCCACATGTCCAAATTCACCAAATTAGAACAGAATTGAAATGCCCACCTAGGTTGTCCTGTATCATCCAGTAAATTAAATTACAGATTAAAGAGAAAACAACATTATGACTTTATACAGAATTAATGGTAACCAGTAACAAAGACCCAAGGAGCAAGTAACCAGAATGGTCCAATCTCAGGCTGTGACTTACTCTGAATGAATTCTAGTTTATCATCTCAAACCTGAGAGCTTACCAAAGACACTCTAAAAATTTCTTCCATCTCATTCTGTTTCCACAGCACACTAAAAGGAGTTTATACCCTAGTTTCACGTAGATCTGAGATGCCTGTGTAAAGTTAGCTTAAAGAATTTACATAATCATAGTGAATAATAGATCATGATCCAAATAGTGGGACCTAAGCCCATTGCCACCTTAGATATTGTGGATGTGACTATGTTGTGGGAAACTATGTATAAATGAAGTGAATTTACTATTGTAGAAGTTAACAGCTGATTTATTTGATTATGACATGCTTTCTATTTGTGTTTCCTGATTTTCAACCAAACTTGGTAGTCATTCTCATTAAAGAAACCACTCAAAGGTGATCAATGATGTTTCTCTTTACTGGTGATATTTTTATATGGAGCTCATAAAGTATGAGCCAGTGGATAAAGTAACTCCAGTTTTACCTTAGTTCTTGGCTTCTATGAAACAGAACATAAAAGCACAGTAACTGAAAGAACAAAAAGTGCAGAAATAACTTTAAGAACAAAAGCCATCCTCTGTGGGACAAAAATAGACACTTTTATTAACTTGAGGAGTGTAACTAGAGAGAAGCTAGGTGACTTCTTCAGAGACCATTTCCTCAGAGGAAAGGAAGACATGAAATCTCATCCTGTAACATTCATTCTCTCCCTAAGATGAGCTTGGGGGTTAGGTCTGTCGCTAGAGTCATCATTTGTAGTTCATTCTATGACTGATGGAAATGGTAGAGTTATATCTGAATTCTAGAAGTACCATATTTAACAAAAAGCAAAAGGAAAAATTCAGGGGTGTAAGTTTGCACCCTAAGATTTTAGATATTAAAACGTTGAATCGTTTATGTTTTGGTAGGAAACAAGGATTATTCCCTTTTCCTCTTTATAACCATTTTTTAAATGGTTGTAAATAACAGAGTGATCTGAGTATATTGAGCTTCTCTTTATTGTTGTTGTTTTTTTATATAAACTAAGATTCACACATGAAATGTTCAAACTCCCAGAAGTAGAATCACAGCTTTAATCATGAACCTGAGTTGGAGAGTGAAGGCAACAGTCAACTGTTACTGTCCCCAGTACTTGCTGGGGTGGATTCTATATTATTTATTTATTGTAACACATACATACATGTGCTCATGCATATATGTGTATATATATATATATATATATATATATATATATATATATATGTACATGTTTGTGTATGTGTCTATATATATGTATGTATACATATATAGAGACACAAATACATATATATTGATATATATGCACATGTATACATGTTTACACACACACACACATATATATGCACACACACATACATTTATCTTTTTCATACATATATCTGTTTAAGGCTCACTACTTGGTATTTGACAAACTGTCATGAGGTTTGTCTCTGTAGAGAAATTACTCTCACTCTTTCCACAGCCATTAATTGCCTAGAGTTCTTCATATAGGATTAGGACCTTTGAGATGTCTTATATTTGTATGGTCATGCCAACTGATAGTGTCATTATGCGGGTCTTGTTGAGGCTGACATATTTTTTGAGATTTCTTAAGTGAGTGTAGCTTCTCTGTAATATACAGACATTATTGTTGCAATGCAGATGTTATAATTCTCTAACTGTTAAAATCCTTTGTCTCCTTTTTCATGGTATTCCCTGAGCTATATATGTAGAGGTTGCATTTTAGATGTATTTGTTGGAGTTGGTTACCCTTTGGTATGCTGTTCTTTTTATTTTGAGCTATTGTGGATTTCTCCAAGAGTCCCAATTTAGTGCAAAGAAAAAATTGTTCCATGAAGAGTAAGAACTACATATGCCCATGGGCATAAAGATAAGGTTTTAGAATATAGTTAGAATTATACAGTCTAAAAAAGTAGGAGTAGGAGGTTCTTCTCTGAGGTCTATGACCTTACCTCCATGGGCAGCTGGCAAGGCTTATAGTACCAGATATGATTTGTTTCAAATCTAGTGTAATTGAACTCTGGTCTTTTCTATTTCTGCATTTCTAGGTCTAGTGTTGCACATACTTCCTCTGCATATGTGTTGTGCTAAAAATTCTGTTCCTCCTTGTGGTCCCAGGTGGAAGCCGCAGAAATGGAGCCCTTGTATCCTGGTTCCAGAGTCTATCAGGCAGGGGAGAACAGGCACCAGTGAGGCATGTGGGAAGGGGTTGCAGACAAGAGGTAAGCAGGGTTTTAAAATAGCTTCATGTTCATGCATAGTTTAAAGTCCTATTTCTCCGTACTTGGCTGTTCATATGTGGGCAAGTTGCAATATTTCTGGATTGAGCTATTTATATTTATCAGTAAATTGACTCTTGGCATTAGTAAGTGTTGTTAGTTAGATATCATCATTTAAACATAACCTTTCTCCGCACCTCAGTAGTAAAGCAAAATTAAATAATAAATAGATTTCAATTATAACTGATCTCAATGTCTATATTGTGAGTGTATGTTGAATATCAGCCAAGATGTTAAAGAAATGCCAAAATTAGATCTGAAAGTACATATTGCACTTTGTTTACATTGCATGTTTATGTGCTGATTAAATATATGATTGAGAACATAGCTGAGTGAATTGGCTAATCTTCATGGTCCTGGTTTAAGCACAAGTATCTGTGTGTGTGTGTGTGTGTGTGTGTGTGTGTGTGTGTGTGTGTTTATATTTACTATGTGTAATATGCACAGAAAGAATTAAAACTTCTAAATAGCATTGCGATAGGCTTGGATGTTTTATTAGGTACCTCGAGGAAAGACAGCAAATCTATGAAAAGCACTCAGTGACTTGGGCTGTTCCCTTTTTTGTTTCATTCATAATACAAGGGCAAACTACATGGGACTTGATAGAAAATACTTTATTCTGAAAATGGAATGACTCTCACTTCTGTTCTTGCTTTTCTGGGTAGTGCTAATGATCTTCTAGCTCCATTTGCACAACTACACCTAGAAAAACGTGGGTTTCTTTACCTGACTTACAGATAATGACATTTAGAAATTAATATTTTTAAATATTGCACATTGGATGCTCTGGATTGTTCACAAGGCAACATGCCCTTAATATCTATAAATGTATTATATATGTATTACCCTTTAAATATTATTAGTATATTAGTGTTATTAGCATAAATTAGTATTATATAATTAATAGAAAAATAATGGTTTTTGAAAAGGCCTCTAGTATGAGAGAAAACAAATAAAGAAATGCCTACGAAGGAATCAATCAGAAAGACAATGAAAGAAGTTGCACGCCAAATTTCTAGAGTTCAAGAAAAAATAAAACAAACATGGAAAATGATCAAATAAGTATCCAAGAAAAAATGCCTTTTTGAGACTCTACATCTCTTGGTTGAACTAAGTCAAAATGATTGAAAAGGACTCAGGTGAGGCTCATCATTGCGAGAAATGAGAGAATGATCTGGTCCTCACAAGCTAATTTTCCAAACACAGGGGTTGTCAGTATCAGCTTTGAAAAGTGAAAAGGAGCAAATCAATTCTTATGGGTCTTAGTCTACGTCATATATCAAGGCAAGATGAAAATATCTGCAGAAAACAAGCTCCCCTAAAGTTTACCTAAGAGTATCTCATCTTCAGAGGCATAACATGAACAAACTGGAAAACTGGGAATCATCTCAGGAAGAGAGGCCATTTTACCTTAAAAAGAGAAGAGGTGGGGTGCAAGACCAAAGCAGTTCACAAACCTAGCTATATGCTTTCCAGGGAAACTCGCACCTGTGACTTCTACTGTCACAAGTGCTAATTTCACTCTGATGTTCCTGTTCCATCTCTTCAAGGAGGCATGTCTGTGTGGATTCAATGTGGTTTACAGTGACATTGAACTCCCTTCTAAAAGGTTTTGTCCAAGTGTGTTGCTTCTAGTTTGATGGAGACTATATATTTGGATACCCTTTTCTCAATCACTATATACAGGATACCCTGTAGCTGAAAGGGAGTATGAGCTTAGACCATTCAGTAAATTCTCATGGGTCATGCTTTGCCCTTGGCATTCATTGCTGTTTCAGAAATGCAATTCACCTTGCTAAGACCTTATGCTGGGCAGGATTGCTCCTATACAGTTCACTCTCAAGCACGGGAACTAGCTTTGCCATCATTTCTTCTAGTGTGAAACTTTTGAGACTGTCTACAATAGCTGTTCTCAATCTGTTGGTCATGATCCCCTTGGGGGTCAAACAACCCTTCCTTTTTTATTTCTTGTTTTTTTCTTTCTTTTTATTTAATCTTTTTATTTGACTCCAATTTCCCCTCCCAGTCCACCCTCTGACTGTTCCACACCCCATACCTACTCCCTGACCCTCTGTCTCCATGAGTATGTCCCCACCCTCCAAACCCCCACCCCACCAGACCTCTAAACTCTGGGGCCTCCAGTCTCTTGAAGGTTAGGTTTATCTCCTCTGACTGAAGCCAGACACAGCAGTTCTCTGCTGTATATGTGTTGGAGGCATCATTTCAGCTGGTGTATGGTGCCTTGTTGGTGGTCCAGTGTCTGAGAGGTCTCAGGGGTCCAGGTTAATTGAGACTGCTGGTCGTCCTACAGGGTCACTCTCCTCCTCAGCTTCCTCCAGCTTTTCCCTAATTCAACCACAAGAGTCATCAGCTTCTTTCCATTATCTGCATCAGACTCTTTCAGTTGCTTGTTGGGTCTTCCAGAGGGCAGTCGTGATAGGTCCCTTTTTGTGAGCACTACATAGCCTGAATAATAGTGTCAGGCCTTGGGGCCTCCCCTTGAGCTGGATCCCACTTTGAGACAGTCACCAGACTTTCTTTGGCTCCTTTCCATTTCCATCCCTACAGTTCTTTTGGACAAGAACAATTATGGGTCAGAGTTTTGACTGTGGGCTGGCAACCCCATCCCTTACTTGATGCCCTGTCTTTCTGCTGGAGGTGGGCTCTACAAGACCTGGCAGAGGAGATACCAAGATCACAAATAACCCTTTCACAGGGGTCACATTACCAGGTATCCTATATACATTTCAATTCATAACAGTAACAAAATTACAGTTATGAATTAGCAACAAAATAATGTTATAGTCGTGGGTCACCATAACATGAGGAACTGCATTAAAGGGCCAAAGCATTAAGAAGGTTGAGGAACACTGGTGTAGAACAGGTATATTTATATCTGTTTTCTAGGAAGCAAACATTAATGTATGTAAAATTTGGTGGAAGCTCTAAAATGATTAAGAGAGTTCTAATCCCTGCCTACCTGACAAATCCATGACTTTCCTTTGACCCTTTTGGATTAACTCAGCAACAGACTTAGATAATGTGTATCTTAACCACTATTTATATGTTTTCACTCCTTCATGTTCAGTATTTACAATCATTATATTTCTAGAAATATAAAGACCCATTACTTTATTTTATTGTGTTTATGTTGTTAACTTGTTCAATTGGTACACACTTAAAACTCATTTATATAATTCTCTTCTGATCAAGAAAGAATAACAAAAAAGATCAGGCAGAATTGCAGAAATAGCAAAATATCAGTACCTTCTCCAGGGCAGTGAGAATTCTGGTTCTACTGTATAAGATACCCTTTGCTTCAGAGAATCAGACTTTTGTTTTTTATCCAGTTAATCGTGCTTAATTTGAAAAAAGAAAGAATACAATTCCAATATTGTGACAGATGATACTATAGAAGAAAGAACTATACATATTCTTGTTTTAAAAAAATCACTATGCTTAACGAGGTAAACATTTTAGTAATATAAAGAAAAAATGTAAGGGTCCTAAAATTTCTAGAAGTATGAAATTATTTGTGGAGTAATTTTAATTTTACTGCCCACACTGACTCCTTTAAACCTGGTTCAAAAAATCCAGATGTTTTCCTTTTAGACTGTACCTCATTTATCAAATGTCAAGTATTCCCTGTTATCAGAAAGGCAACATTGTAGCACTATGATGGAGATGAAACAGTAGATAGAGGATTACTGTTTTGTGTCTAAGATGCTCTTGATGTCTTAAAATGTTTGCACTGTATTTCAGTTTACTTTCACTGAATAACGTTTATGAGAAATGAAGAAGGCAGGTCACGAATCATTATCAAATATTTTTGTTCTTTCTTAATTAGTTTAGACTTCTCACACAACAGGTTCAGGGAATCTGTTTGCTTCGCCTTTAAAAGAATCTCCTAAAACTTAAGGTGTTTTTCTACTTTTAAAAAGGCATGTGATAATCTAGTATAAGAACAAATCTGGGTTACCTTTACTTTTGAAGAAAGGGCACAATAAAGAATAGGTAGGAAAAGTTGAAGAAGCAGTGTGCTCTAAAATTGTAATTGTATGGCGGTAATAATACTTGGTTCCCAAACATGGAAATATATATGCTGCATGTATACATCTATCTATATGTCTATTATTTGGGCAAGGTATGCTCGATGTCATAATTTTTCATATCCTAATTTCTTTCTAGAGTCTTTAATTTGTGATTGAATTTTTAAATTTTGATTTATCCAATTTCCCAAGCTTATACAAATCATACACTGTAAAGTCTATATTCATAAAGCCTCCAAATCAATCAATAACTTATGTAAACTAGACTCAGAACAAACTGTTCATACTGTAAATCTGAGTACTTTAATTCTCTGAGTAACAATTTTTGTCTTGAGTGATGTTGTTTTCATAGAAAGAAAGGGAGAGATAAAGATCGCCAACCAACTTATCAACCACCTTGGTCTAAAAATCACATAGAAATACATCATAAATACACAGTCTGAAAAGATACAAACTGTGTACTCGAATGAGTACTGAAATATACAAACATCCTAACCTGTCAATCAGATGTCAAAACTGTTGATCTGTGTGTTAGTTTCTGATACTGTGACAGGATGTCTTGGAAAAATTCACCTAAAGAAAGAAAAGAGTATATTGGCTCCATTTTTGAGGGTTGAAGTCCACGGTCGGTTGGCCTATTGCTTTTGGAATTCGGTGAGGTAGCATGTCACATCAGGTATATGTGGTTGTGGAACCTGCCCAACTCCATGACTGTGGGAAGTAAAATTGAGATACATGAGGGAGAGCATGGCTTCTAGCATATTCTTTTGGGAGTGCATTCTCACTGAGGAGATCTGTCCTTCTTTTACTACTTCTCTCCTAATAGAAACTCCACCGCCTTCCCCTAGTATCAAAGGCTAGAAGTCAAGCCTTTACATACGAGCCTTTGGAAACACTCCAGATCCAGAGCACAGCCATTAGCCACTCTTGCTTTTCTCTCCCATGGTAGACACATTTCTTTTGGGGAGACAAGGAACAAACTTCTAAATCTTTGCATTCTTATTTCCCAAATAGAAGTTTGCTGTTATTACAAAGGTTGGTTCTGCCTGTTCACTTATATAGATCACAACCAGAAGGTTATTTCCATAGACTCACTGGGGGAAAATATATGTCTAGGTGTTGATTACAATAGTCATGAGCTGTAGTCAGAGATATCTGTAGTTTTTGCCTTAGTCATTTCATTTGGTTTGTGTTTGTTGTTAAAGAAGGAAGGACTGTGTTTTCTGGGAAGAAATATAGGGTGGTTTTCTCAGGATATTTCTTGACAAACTATGTTGTCTCTGGCTGTAGGCATTGACAATCAGGGATGGGGAGTCACTGAGACCCATCCCAGGAAACTAATATATTTGTAAGACATAGAAACATCTATATGTTTTTCTGTGCATTATGGAAGTATGTGGCTATCTTGCACATCTTTGAGTCCTGGAAACTTGATTAGGGTAATGAGACAATGAAGAAAGGACAGACACACAAGTGCAGTACAGAAAAACTGAGCCTTGTGCTCTGATGGAGATGCGCCAGCAGCAGTCTGGAAACTCAGCGTATTTATTTTATATATCCAAATAGAAGACATTGGTTTATTGTAGGCAGCTGAAGGAGGATGTTGGTTAGCAGATCCACATAGGAGATCTTCTAGGAAAGCAAATTGGCACTGTTAACATACTGGAAGATGCTGTAGTCTTCAATTTCTTCATACAGTGTCAACATTCACACACAGACCAGAGAAATCCTTTGCCATTATCATGTGTCTGAGACACTGTAGTGCTTGGCATGGTCATTCTCACATTCACAACACATTCAATTAGGGCTAAATCTGATTTGTATACACTAACTCAAATCTTAATATGCTCTCTACAGAAGGGAGGGCATGACTCTATTTACCAGATCAATATACTAAGGTATGTAAGTAATGAGTAAATGCTTATCTGACACACTAGTGTCAATATCTTTGGTGGAGTTGTTTTGAATAACCTTATTAACCATACAGGAAAAAGTGATCAGACTTCATTATTCATCTTATTAAAGAATATTCATAAGTCTGACATAGAATCCCAACTCAGAATGATGAGGCAGAAGAAGCACCAAGTTCAAAATCAGCCTTCCCTGTGTGGTCAAACCCTATGTAAAGGAAACAAAGCATCAATAACATAAATACAACAGTGTCAGAATGTTCTATTAGTGTGCATAATGCTCTTTATCAGTTTAATTCCTTGCTCAGTTCCAGGTACCAAAAGATTCATTAGAAGTATCATAAGTTTATGGACCATTTAAAAAAGTATTTATTTTTACTTTATGTGCATAAGTGTTTTGTCTTCATGTATGTATTTGCATTATCTGTTTGAGTTACTAGGGAATCCAGAAGAGAGAGTTGGATCTCTTAAAACTGGAGTTACAGACCACAATAAGCCACCAGTGGAAGCTTTGAACTAAACCTGGGTCCTCTGTAAGAGCAGCAAGTTCTCTTAACCATAGATCCATCTCTCCAGCTGTAAAGAGTCATTCTTTGGAAACATCTCTCTTTTAAATATAATTGCTGAAAGTATGAAAATAAGGGTTACCAGGGTAGACTGTAGAAATTAAATTGACAGTGTATGACAACTCTCAAAAATTAAAATATCCCATGAGCATGACAGAAGGACAGGCTTGATAATGCCATAGGCTTTGGTTTCCGGAGTGAAGTGCTCAGTTCACGGTAGAGATTGAATTTTAATATAAGTGAGTCATGGCTCTTGGAGGCATTTTTCATTTCCTTTGTGTGTTTCAGGGTAGGATTATCTCTGTGGCTTTTTGTGGTGGCTGCAGGTAAAATATGCATATTTTAAAACTTTGTGATAAATTAAATATAAATATTAAAGGAGATGGGCAACCTAAGGCAGAATGCTTTAGTTACACGGTGTTAACTAACTGTTGCTTCAGTAATATCTCCTTGCACTAGCCCCTCGGTTTTTAATATAATAAGCTATGATTCCAAGAACAAAGTAGCCCTTCCCCCACATTCACCTCACGCATATCCTCAGAAGATATTTTACTAATGAAATGGATGCTGGTGCTGAGGATGGATAAAAGAAACTTCAACTGCTGGATGCAGTCATTTGCTTTTAAAAATGCAGTGAGAAGTTTCTCTCCCAGCCATATAATTCTGTTACAGAACTATATTCCCTTCAGGAATGCCGATATAAATTTCAAAGTCTACAAGAAACTATGTACATGTAACAGGATTACATGTCTTTTGTGCAGAGCCAAATCCCATCCCTTTAAGCAGCAGCACTTCCTGACTTCCCTTAGCACTGGTGCAAGTAAGGTCGAGGCATTTGTTTCTGTTTATCCAGAGCTCCCTCTCAGGACTGGAGCAGAAGGAGATAGATTTTTTGTTTTTTTTTTTTTTTTTTTGTGCGTACATTTCCAAATGAAAATCAAACCTCAATGTACATTCCAGGTGGAAGCAACTGAGCAAGAAGCTCACACCTGTGCCAGTGCCTGTAAATTCTGCTTTGGTGTGTCAAGCCTCAGTTCTACTGAAATTCTGAATTCAAACAAATGAGTAGGGCTCGAAACAGTATCTTTTAAGGCCAACCATGCTGTAAAGAATCGAGAAAAACAAAAACTAAATAACTCTATTTTAATCCGGGTATATAGGAAGTGATGTAAAACCTACTGGAGTCAATGAGCTCTTCAAGTCATCTGTTTCCTGGAAGGATATGAAAAAAAATGGAACTGAAAGTAGGAAAGATGGGAGCTCATGGAGCCTTTGAAATTATGCCAAGAAGGAATTTGGAAGCTCACACTAGAATAGTAATACTGGAGGTAGATTAGAAGGAGCACACATAAAAGGCATTTAAGAAAAAAGAAATCAATGCCATCCAGTAGCTAATCTTCCATACCACAAAATGCATCACAATGAGTTGAGAGCACTTGATATAGACCAATGAGGACTGGCTGATACAGAGGAAAAAGTAAAAGATGGCATAAATTATTAATACAAAATGAGCTCATGACATATACACACTGTGAGAGAGGATACATTTGGATATTATTTTAGTGACTTCAGGGTTAACATTAAAACCAAACTAATGGTTATCAAGAGCCACCCATTATGTATTTGAAACTTATACTGATATATTTGAAACTTTATACTTTAAAGTTGTAGATAATATCATGTGATTCCACAGTATAAGTGAAAAAAATTAGAGGGCAAGTCTTGAAAGTAAGTAAAGAATAGTCCTTCTCTTCAAATATAAAACAGTATGTTTCAAATGTCAGTTCTGCTTCTCAGTATTTGTGTGGGGTTGGTCCAACTATATCAGCTATCTTCAGGGAGCCTCAAATTTCCCAAACAGAATAGTTCCTTCTTGTTGATGCTTTTACAAATGATCTCTCTGGAAGCATTAATTTCACTTTCCTTGTAAACCTAGGAAGATAGTAATAATTACACTGGAGAGAGGGGCTGTGGATATTACTATTGTAGTTCTTAAAAGTAAACTGCTGGTGGTCATGAGAAATATTAACTAAGACTATAGGAAATGGTGACAGTTATGGGGCCAAAACCTCTTCCTTTGGGATGTAGAAGTAGCATGTGCAAATTATTCAAATTGATCCAATGAAGAAAAATAGACTATCATGCCCAGAGGTGGTGGCATACACCTTTAAGCCCAGCCTGGTCTACTGTGGGAGTTCTAGTACAGCCAGGGCTACAAAAGAAATCCTGTCTGGAAACACACACACACACACACACACACACACACACACACACAC
>NW_021604666.1:494996-496176 GCF_004785775.1 Grammomys surdaster | reverse complement strand
AGGGAGAAGGGAGAGGAGGAAGGGGAGGGGCAGAGGGAGAGAGGGAGAAGGAGAGGGGGAGGGGTGAGGAGAGGGAGAAGGGAGAGGAGGAAGGGGAGGGGCAGAGGGAGAGAGGGAGGGAGGGAGGGAGGGAGGGAGGGAGAGAGGGAGTGAGGGAGGGAGAGAGGGAGGGAGAGAGGGAGAGAGGCTATTGCTTTTTATTTAACAGAAATTTCCATACTCCCTTGTCTACAGCCTGGTGTTTTTCAGGAGATAGCAGCACAGTTATTTGACTAGGATGCATAGGCATACTATTGTATAGTATTATGAAGCTAAAATATTTAAAAACAATTTGTGTGCCATTATCATGTTTTTGTAGGTGTTTAAAGACAGAAAATGTTGATTAATTGAATAGGTATTACTGAGTACACCAAGCCTAGCCTCGACACAGCAATTGAAGTTTAAAAACATTCATAGCTTGGGGAACAGGGTCTGGGGGACATAGATTATGAGTAGGTATATTGCAAATATTTGTCAGAGAAGACCAAGAAAGAAGTACACTGTAGCTCAAAGTTCAAAGATGAGAGATGTCCATCTTGCATGAAGATGAAAACAAGAATGACACACAAACAACCAGTGGGGGAAATACATAAAGCCGTTAGGAGGGAGGAGATAATTAAAAGCCTGACAGCGTCTGAAGATGGTGAGTGGATGTGCCTGAGGAGTAGATGAGTTCAGGAATTAGAAGGAAGAAAGTCTGTTTCCCTCATTTGCTCCCTGATGGGGAAACAGAATGGCCTGAAGGACTGATGAGGAAGACAGAGACGTTTCATGAAATGTCTCTGTGTCCATATAGACAGACCTCTCCCCAGCAGTTTCCTGAGAACCCACCTGACATCCTGTAATAAACACCCTTAGGTGACAGGACTTCTTTTCTCTGGGTCCTAATCTCTGCTGTGATGGTTCTCTTGGAGTCCTCATGTGAATCCTCAAACTCCAGGTCTGAGTCTGCTTCCTCCTCCACTTGGACCTGCATACCGTCTTCATGACCTCCTTCTACCATTTGTCTCTCGTCTACAATGTCTAGCCAGATGACCCTGACCCAGTATTGAAGCTGTAGTGATAATTCCACGTCTATATAACAATAGATCTCTCTCTCTCTCTCTCTCTCTCTCTCTCTCTCTCTCTCTCTCCCTCCCTC